>NC_143015.1:143165679-143370679 GCF_055824585.1 Amblyomma mixtum | reverse complement strand
GGAACATGCTGGAGGGTGGCTAGCAGCGTAACACACTATCTGCCACTACGCGTCGGCCTACTCGACGCAGTCGGCGTAACGCAGCACCTGACAGTTCACCGGCCACCCTGCCATAGGTCACCTGACAGCTGACAGGTGGCAGTAGCAGCGGAGCGAAACGCCACCTGTCTTCTAGAGTGCGGAGGAATGGGCAACCGGGAGGTGGTTGCTCATTCCTCCGGACTAGCGGCTGCCACGGGAAGATGCCGGAGGATATGGCTAGGAGCGTACCCTATTACCTTCCGGCGTTGGCGGGTGGTGTGGGATGAGTTGCGGTCAAACGTCTCAGCCACTATATCGACGTTTTGCCACTATATCGTTCTCCACGTACTCCCACTATATCGAAGTTCATGGCTGTTTTGACGGCTAATCGATTTTCCACCACAAAGTACTCCGCATCAACAATAGCCTTTTTGTTTCAATAATTAACGTTACTTAATCGCCTTTAGTCTATTTCAAACCTTCATCTGCCTTGGTTGCGTGATTTCCCACAATTTTGGCGTCCAAGGGAGTTTTGACGTCCACCCACTATATAGACATCTGTGGCTAATTAGACGGGTAATTGCCTTTTTGCCTCTAATTAATTAACCGACTGGTCCCCAGCAAAGAAATTCGACACACCACGTCATTCGGTTATCCTCTATCTACAAGTTCATTTTTTTACACCTAGCGCTTTATCGAACTACGCAAGGCCTGAGGGAATGTTTTGCGTCGACTTTCAACCGACACAAAATCGCGAACGTCGCCAAGTAATGCTTTCCCATGAAAACATAATCAACATAAGCTACTCAGTACAATACACCAGTCATGCCATGCTGCTCACCAGGCAAGGAACGGGATGGAACGCAATTCGTATAACGTCAACTCCGTCATCAATCTTGTATCCCGACAGAAAAGCAACCGTCATCTCTGGCGCTAGAAACTGCTCTCTACGCTTTTTTTTTTTTTTAGTGCAGCCGACGCACTCAATTGTACGATCATTCTTTCGGACTCCACACATGACCTTTCGCGAGCGCCGGCTCGCTTTCAGAGTAACATTTTAAGGCCTATAGCGCCAAGCAAAATATTTGTGGGCGTTATGGCGCAACCGATGTCTCGCCCTTTTTTACTATACGTGAAAAGTTCGAGTGCATGCATAGACGCCGTGGTGGCTCGTTCGTTATGGTGCCCGGCTACTGACCACAAAGATGCGGCCACGATGCCTGCCTCAGCGGTCGCACTTCGACGCGGGTGAAATGCTATAGGCCCATGAACTGTGCGATGTCAGTGCACGTTAAAGAACCACAGGTGTTCGAAATTATCCAGAGCCATCCACTGTTGCGTCCCTCATAGTCTGAGTCGTTTTGGTACGTTAACCCCGCTAAACTACAGAAGAATTCTAGATGCGCAGTATGTAAAATAGCGCCGAGAACAAAACAGACAACGCGACCATAAGGGCAAACGCACAACAGGAAGTTTAGTTTGTGAGATACCGAAAGAAGCAAAAGCCGCTCACAGCACCAACCCAGCGCGTGACCCAAGACCGACAGAACACTAAAGGAAAATATCATATGATATGCCATCCCAGCGAACATTCTGTACGGTACGTAACCTGGTGGGCTTTCTGATGGGTAAAGCTTCCCTAGCGGTAATTTCAGACAAGAAGGGAAGTTTGTTTATCTTAAACAGCGTGATATTTTTAAGAGTGGAAATATTTATTTAAGGCAGTTAGATACATAATGGCGAACTTCACGAAAGTAATAAAAAAGGGATAGGTTTATTTCATGTCCTCACCTTTTACTGCATTTTTTTTTTGTCTTTTAGAAGCCTCAACATCAGGTGTTATGCGCGGTTGGTGATAAACACACATCGACTTAATCTGCTCGAAAGTGAAATTTGCCGTCTCAGTGTCTCAGCATCTTTGCCGCTTCTTTTCAGAGGTCAGGCAGCAGAACACTCCCTACGGATTAAAACTTCGGCGGAGTCGTTGAATGGCTTACCGATTCATAGCCTGAGTGCGATGCGTGTGTTCGGTGTAGATAGTGAAGCTGTTTATCATTCTATCCAGGAAGCCGGGCTTGTGAGTCGCCAAAAGAAAATATCCCGGATGCCTACGAGGAGCTGAAATCGATGCAGTCTTGCATGTCGGTTAAAACATTTGTCGCGTTTCTGTCTTTCATTGAACTCTACCTATGTGCATTTCCGTTGTGTTGTGTTTCTCCCAATTCGGCCAAAAGTCTGTATATTTGGTTGGTCAATCTTGGATTCAAATAATATATAAATTCTCTTTGGTATTTGTAGAGCAACGATCCAAGGATCTTCAGTGTTTCAGATTTCGCACTTGCGGTGCTTTGTTGACGTGAGTTGAACCTGACGAAAGAAGATTACTTTCATGCTTAGCCCCTCTCTACCATGAATACAGTTTTCTTCAGACAGTGTAGAGATTTTGAGCCTGCAGTATGACGACATTGTAGCGTGTCAGAATGTAGATTATTATTTAGGTAGAAAGTGCACTAAAATTCAAGACACAGCACAACAATATGCTTTTCTTTGAACTGCACTTACATTGTGGCGCGAAAGTTGCGTTCGGGAAGGCCATTGCAATTTTTCGAACACCTGCCGCGGTGGCTTAGTGGTTACGGTGCTCGGCTGCTAGCCCGAACGACGCGGGTTCGATCCCGGCCACGGCGGCTGAATTTCGATGGAAGCGAAATTGTAGAGGCTCGTGTGCTGTGCGATGTCAGTGCACGTTAAAGAACCCCAGGTGGTCGAAATTTCTGGAGACCTTCACTACGGCGTCCCTCATAGCCTTAGTTGCTTCGGGACGTTAAACCCTAATAAACCAAACCAAACCAAACGTTACCTTGCGGCATCATCACAACCTACCCACTGGATAGTGAGCGAACTGCCCACAACGGCAGGTAACACCTAATTTATTGATTGGTCGCTCGGCAAGACCAACCTGGGCCACATAAGGTCCACCGGTGGGAGCACCTGCCATCGCAGGGCAGTGGCGCATCGCTGAACCGCTGCACCACTGCGCCAGGAGGGTTATGAGGGTTACCAGGGATCTATCAATACAAAGTGGGGAATGATCTGCATATATAAGAATTATAAGAGCAGAACGTTGGGACACTTGGTGTAGCGACATATTCAAGAAAACACGCTCGTGTGTGTGTGCGTGTTTCTACCTCCGTCTTGTGTTAATCTGCGCGAAGTTTTCTTGAATAGGATTTAACCCATTACGCTACCGCGTCATTTACTTAAGGCGGAGCTTAATTGTAGCCTTCAATGTTATTTCCAGTTGTTCAAGCTAAGGTTCATGTTCATGCTTACGAGCTTCTTTCGTTTGCTTCTATTAAAAATTGCTTTCTGAGTGAATAAGGCTCGTGACTGCATTCTGAAAGGACCTCCATTTTAACACGTAACTTGTTAGTGATTATGGCTTAATTCTCTCTCGTGCCGCCCCTGCTTGCAATACGCGCTGAAGGTATGAAAATAAGCCACAGACAAGCCCAGTAGTGCGTGAGTGTACTTTGGTTTCTAGTAAAGGGGGACTTAGGATAAATACGAAATCTTTCCGTTAGCGAGGTCGGATATTGCGGAATATCTAGACATCGTTTATGCTTCCGCGAGAGCACAAGAGGCATTTATTCCTGAAAATTTGGACTCAAAGAAGAAACGTGTTCACTGGCAGGTTGCATAAACTTAAGCCCCTAGTTAAAACGAAAACTGCCTAATTTCTATACACTGAGTAGAAATTAGCTATACAACCTGTCATGATGCCTTAAGCGTTGAGTAAACATCTCCATGGTTCCCAGATTTTCTTTGAACAGTCCTGGTATGTGACACGAACAATGTCGGGAGGAATGTCATTCAGTGTATGTGATTTTCGACCAAGCGCGAGTGTGCGAACGTGTCAGTCTTTGGAAGGGTATGTAATATTTGTAAGGACGTTTTACTACTATAACCGACAAGCAATTCGTCCATGATACGCAGTGGTGATCCCCGCTTATTGAACACGGCTGCGGTCTCCTGTAGTGTGTACCAAGGGATCAAGACTGTGCTGCATCGTGCCGTGCAGAGTATGTCATTTCTATGGGTTCTTACTTGATAGCGGCGAACGTTCCTGGCTTCTCGTGATTTCTTGTGGCGATACTGTAAAAACAAACGCGCTGGCTTTTCACAATAAAGCTGACCTCGACTGCAATTCCCATAACCCGACCCATATTTCCCATATCCGATTCCCAAATCCCACCCCAACCTGCTACTTCCCAGGGGCGATCACGGAAATCTCCCCGGGCCTGTTCCTGCGGCTGTGGGTTGATTTAGTAGCCATTCACACATTGATTTCTTCTCACCTTCGGTTGGCAAAACCCCAGTTGCCGAAAGGCCATATCTTTTATTTTACATTTGGAATTATACGGATCACACCTTAACCGTGCAGGAGAGGCTGGTAGTTTCTTATTCATTTTTATGCCCCATTCTACAATATACGTAAGAGGTGGGAAATATAGCCAAAAATTTTCTCTCCAACAAAGCAGAACAGGTAACTTTATGGGGATGAACAATTTGTGCGAGTACGGCGCTTTTACGCGGGTCATTCACATCTGAAAAAGATAACAATCTGCGTGGGCGTTTTTTGAGATTCCGTACGATATGAAACTGCTCCACATGGGAAGAAAACTGCCCAAAGACCTACCCTGCACGACAGAAAAAAATATAGCAAAGTCTTATTGCGTCAAATACACCCACTCCTGCCGGCTGCTTGCCGGCAATATCGAAGTGTGCAGCACCTCCTGTTTTACGTCAGATATCTCATCAATATTATATGTTGGCGTAGCAGCACCAGCCGTTCATGGGGCGAAAAAATGCGTACTGTGTTTCGTTGTAGCCGCCTATGCACGGGTTGCTGTAATCAATCTGTTCAAGTGCACATTCTCGTGTTCTTTGACAAGAGAAGCGGGAAATATTTCTGGGCGTTGAAGCACAAGCGGTTATTGTTTTATTTTATGTTTTCCGTTCATGGTAAACAGCCTTAGTATAGAGTCTAAGGAACATGGGAGAAAGATAGAAGAAGAAACAGAAAATACTCGTCATGCGCGCCCACGAACAATGGAAGCTTTCTTCGATTGTTGGAATCGCAGCGAAGAAATACCGACCCAGGAGGAACGTAAAGAAAAGAAAAACAGCGATGAAAACTTCCCGTGGTGTGCCTCTTGGGTAAAGATGTTCTGTGTGGAGTTAAAAATCCAGAAGCCACCCTACGGCTTTGAGAGACGTCGTAAGGGAGCGCTGTAAGTTAATGTAGACCAGCGGTGAGGTTTAAGCGAGCTCTGAAATCGCATGTTAAATAGAATTCAGCGCAATAAAAAAACAGACAAGGGACGAAGATAGACACACTGAGACGTTCACTAGCGCTAACTACCAACTGTTTATTCATGCTGAAGTACAGGGGATATATAGGAAGGGAATGAAGAGCATGCGCGTAGCGAGGTACAGATAATGCACATGCGTCAAGCAAACGAGTTAATCAAAAAATGAATCTAAAAAAGGACATTCAGATGATTCGTTTTTTCAGATTCGTTTTAGATTCGTTTAGATTCGTGATTCGACATTTTTAGATTCGTTTTCTGATTAACTCATTTGTTTGACGGATGTGCATTATCTGTACCTCGCTACGCGCATGCTCTTCATTCCCTTCCTATATATCCCCTGTACTTCAGCATGAATAAACAGTTGGTAGTTAGCGCTCGTGAGCGTCTCAGTGTGTCTCTCTTCGTCCCTTGTCTGTTTTTTTTGCACTGAATTCTATTTAACATGCTTCATCAACTAGCCCGGCAGCTTCCTCTCCTGAAATCGCATGGGACGCAGGCGTTTTTAAGCATGAAATGCTTCTAGCCCCCGTTGTCGGCAGTGTGGTGACGTCACGCCGAGACCCATCATCCGGGCACTGAAATCCACTCATCCCTGCTCTGAAACGAGAACATCCGGGCACCGTACGAGACTTAACGAGATTTAACGAGACTCTCTAAGCCCTCCTACGCGACCGGCATGCAAGCGCCGGTTGGTCTCCAAAGGAGTCACAAAAAATAGCTGCTGCCAGTGCCTTCTCAATGTTTATCAAGATATCAGTCGCTGTGCGTTTGATAATGCACGGAATTATAATTTCCGATTTCTAATAACGCGTGCAAAAAGCATATAAATGCTTGATACGCTTTGTTGTCATACCTGATCTCCTAGGGGCTTCGCGCATCGAAGCAAAGCCGCGCAGGCGCACAGGGGCCCGGGGGAGAAGCGCTGCGTTCAAAGGGCAAGGCATCGCGCCGAACGGGTGGTGGCGTTCCTCCCTTCCATTACGGTGTGGTTCGGGTGTCCACCGAGATGGCAGAGAATTACTGCGCCATTTCCTTTCCTCAAAAAACCTTGCGTTCAAATGGCAAGGCATCGCGCTGAACGGGTGGTGGCGTTCCTCCCTTCCTGTACGGTGCGGTTCGGGTGTCCACCGAGATGACATTAGGCCCGTAAACATTTCATGCTTACTCTACTCTCGGTTACGGGAGAGGCAGAGATTTTTTGTTTGCTTCACCTCGATCAACGGAGCCTCTTCTAACAGAATGCAGAAAATTATTTTGGCTATGTTTGTTTCACAACATAGACGTGGTCCCCAAAATACAAAACCCGAGTGCGGAGCAGTGGGAGACTCTGCTGTCCAGCGACCGCTGCGAAGACCAACAAGGTCTGGTACAGCGAGCTCAACGGGCGGCAGTGGCCAGCGGAGCCCTGGACTGAGGGCAACCGACCACTGATTAGAGGCGGACGACTTCGACAGAGAAGGCTCCTGGGGGTAGAACCAAGACGTTTCTGAAGATGCCCCCAAACCGCAGGAAAAACCATTAGTGTAAATAAAGTTTTCCCTTCCTTCCTTCACTTCAATGCATATCTCAGACAGAAACTTCTAACACAACCCTCCTAGACTTCATCACACAGCGATCACCATCACAAGATAGGAATTACATTATGTCCCACCAAATACCGCCTTCATTCCAAGCACTTCTAACAGTTGGAATCGCCTTCCTCGTGCCATTGCTTTTCGTACAGCTGTTACTACCCTTTTTTGCTCCAATGTTTAACATACTTCAGGAGTGCAAACTGCTGGGCTAGTTGGTCCATACTGCATATAAAGGAAACCAGCGAAAACAGACGCAAGACAAGAACAAAGAAGGCACACACCACAACGCTGGACTTACAGCTGTAAGTTGTAAGTCCAGCGTTGTGGTGTGTGCCTTCATTGTTCTTGTCTTGAGTCTATTTTCGCTGGTTCCCTTTATATGCAATATTTAACATACTTTTGCTGTCGTTTTTCGGTGCTTCTGGTTGCTGACAACTAGTGCTTGGCTGCGTTGCTGCTGATTTTGACTTTATTTTTTATATCTTCTGGCGCAGTCGTTAACATTTATTGTGTAATGACCATTTAGTTTTGTGTTGTCTTTTTGCTGTATTGTGTTTTACTTTCTTTTCTTTAATCCCCACTCCCCTCTGTAATGCCCTTGGGCCCTAAGGGTAAATAAATAAATAAATAACATACTCCTACCGGCGTCGGGATTGAACCTGCGGCCCCGAGATCGCCAGGCTAGCGCCAGAGGTACTAAGGAACCCTGACGGGTTCTTCGCGAGCAATGAATCGTGCTTTAAAGCTAAGTTGGTGAACATTTTTGTGGGCAGAGGTCTCTATGACTTTTCTCTGGACAGGGAGGGGTGTTAGTTTACTTAACTGACTGCATATTTTATGAAGGGGATTTGACTGCACCAATTGCAGCTTGAGCCGCCGCCATAGCTCAGTGGTTATGGCTCGGCTGCTGACCCGAAGGATGTTGGTTTGATCCCGGTCGCAGTAGTCGCATTTCGATGGACGCGAAATTTCCAAGGCCCGTGTACTGTGCGATGTCAGTGCACATTAAAGAACCACAGGTGGTCGAAATTTACTGATCCCTTCACTACGGCGTGCCTCATAGCCAGAGTTACTTTGGGACGTTAAACCTCCATAAACGAAACCAAAATAACTGCAGTTTCACGCAGATGTAGTGTTCTCGTGAAAGTTAATGAAGAGTGCTTTAACCTACTGATAATCCTTTGCCATAATCTCTTTTTTTCTTATATGTTTCTATATATTATGAAAAAGAAATACATGGCGTTTCTTACGATAGGAAGACGTGCTAATCCTCATAACAAAACATTTCCACTAGAATTACAACTTTTCCGCTGTTATTAGAGAGGCTGCAGAAGCAAAACTAAAATGAGGGACGGTGGTTATATATATAGATTCAATTAATAATGTTTTCACCTTCCTCCACAGATGTCCAGTCTAGAAGCGAAACTATTCATTTTTGAAACAGCGAAACAAAGACGGGACTTGGAAACTGAGGGGTATAGACAAACAGGCGCTGACTAACAACTGGGTTTATTGAAAAAAACCCACAAATATATAGACAGAGTTAGAAAAAATTAATCGCCACTATAGTCAACTCATGCCACATGGGACGGTAGATACCCAATCTCCCCTTCTGAAAGGGCGATCGATGGGCAACTAATGCACGTTGCGCCCTTCTCACGTTTAAGAAAAGCTTCAATAACTTCTCGCGTCATCTTATCACTCTGGCGGAACACGATGTTGGTGTTCTTATAGTCGGGGGTACATTTGCATTTCTTGCAACGAAATGCACATTTAGCGAGAGGGTCTCCTTCTGATTTTCTTTTTTCGTAATCTTTTTCATGTTTACGTTTGCACTTTCTGCAGTGGACCGCCACGTGTGACAGGGGGTCTTTTTTTCTGGTGTTCTCATGTTCCATGAGTCGCTATATATATATATATATATATATGGCGCCACACGAGAAGGGAATTTGGTATACTACCTCTACCTCGCAAGGTACATAACGGGAACCATGGCGCACCTGACAAGCCCTTTTGTTTCCCTCCTGCCTCTGCCTGACCTGTTTGCACATCCTGCCTAATTTCTTCGGGGCAGAAAACACGACGTCAATTTTTCCTAACTCTGTTTATATATTTGTGTGTTTTTTTCAATAAACCCAGTTGTTAGTCAACGCCTGTTTGTCTTTACCCCTCAGTTTCCACGTCCCGTCTTTGTTGCGCTGTTTCAAAAATGAATACGTACCAACTTGCCCAAATTTCTGCTTTACTCAAAGCGAAACTACCACGGACGCCAACCAGAAGCTGCAACTGAGATTTCTTGAGCTTCTGGCGTTTCATTTCAACTCTACATGTGTCGGTTCTGTTGTGATGTGCTTCTTCTCAGCTTCAGGTGTGCCCACATTGTAATAGGAGTTCTCCAGTCTGAAGTATACGGTGACCTTGACTCTGGTTTTGAAGTTTGAGTGGAAAATGCATTTAGAGTCATGTAGGGCTATGGTCTAATAATAAACAGCGGTAATGTCTACTCACCCTCTTTTAATTTGCTGAAAATATTTAAAGAGTGTGTACAGGATCCAAACTTTGGCATGATACGGCAAGAACCTGAAAGGCTACATTATCTATACATCAGGCTACTGTTTCCTCAACTGTATGTATCAGGGGTTAAAATACCAGAGTGGCCACATAAATTTTGAATCTTGGCACTCGGCCGTCATGGTGGCGCAGTGGTTATGGCTTTTGTCTGCTGACCCGAAAGACGCGGGTTCGATGCCGGGCCGCAGCGGTCGCAATTTGATGGAGGCGAAATGCTACAAACCCGTGTTCTGCGCGATGCAAGTGCACGTTAGAGACCCACGAGGTAGGAATTTTTCGAAGCCCTCCTCTACGGCGTCGCTCAATTCCTGAGTCACTTTGGGACGTTAAACTCCCATAAACAGGTCGAGACACTCATGAATTAGCTAGGATTGAAATTCCGATTTTATGCTTGGGCCCCCCTCTTTCGAGGTTTGGCATGCACTAGTAAAACATTTCGGAACCTAAAACTATGTCCTCGGCCAGCTAGTTGCCCCGAAACGCTCCAGACGCCTTAGCGGTATTCCGTGCAGTTTCAGGAAGAATCACTTCGTACAAAAGCTAGCGCAAAACACGACACACACAAGAAAGGTAGACAGGACAACGCGCTGTATTGGAAAGATACTCAAGTAACACTCGTTGCTGGGCTAGATACTTGAGTATCTTTCCAATACAGCGCGTTGTCCTGTCTACCTTTCTTGTGTGTGTCGTGTTTTGCGCTAGCTTTTGTACGAAGAATAATGTACCAACTAGCCCAGCAACGAGTGTTACTTGAGGAAGAATCACGCCGGCAGTGAGACGATTACTGTTAGTGGTTCAAGTTACGACAGCAAAATATGACTGTTAGGGTTCATAACTGTCACCGCTATTCGCCCTTGTGCTCTGAGTGCTCGCTGACTCTGCACTGTGGGCGTAGTAATACACGAACTGTGATTTGTCGCTTGGAGACAAGAAAAAGTAAAACACTGGCTATAGTAACGCTGTAGGAAGGCTTGCAAAAAGAAGACAATGTACAAACGTTATTGAAAGCAACACAAATTTTGATTGCGTTTCCTTTATTAACGTAAATACCTTTTATCGCATTGAGAAAAAATATTGCGAGGTTCTCGGTCAATCCCGCTTGCTCTGGTTTCAATTTCAGCCTTAGCACGGGAAGTAAAAGAATTGTCACAGGAATCGCAAAAGATTTGATTGAGATGCATTTACACATTCGAAATAATTGACGTGCCGCTATTCCAGGGCAACTTGTATTCTTTGCTGCTTTCAGTTACCGGTCGCGTCTGGTTCTGTACGAAGAGAAGCATTTTCACCGCGTGGCTAGAAATTCGTAGTCAAACATAATCTAAAACTAACAAATATTTAATAATTGTTAGTTATTTGGTTATTGTTAGTTAGTTATAATTGTTAGTTACTTATCCGGTATGTAGGCCGGATAAGTAAAAGCCTCGCGAAGACTTGCGGTATACTATCTCGACTTCGCTACACTATTCCTCCAAGGATTAAGGTTTTATTGTATAACACCCTATTCTCTCCCTATCTAAATTGTATGGGGCACAACATCCCAAAAGAACTTTCATAAACTACTTCTTATGCAAAAAAGAGCTATCCGTCACATCGCAAACGTTTCGTACGATGCTCGCACAAGCGAATTATTTCCACTTCTTGATATTCTTCCTGTCAAGCATATATACGAATTCAACCTTTCGCTAAAATACCAACACAGCTTGAAAAATCCTCTCAACTACTTTCTCAAACTGTGCAACCTGACAAAAACTTCGCAACTTTCCTACGACATCAGGCACAGAAAGAATTGGACACTGCCATTTTCTGTAACTAACCAAGGGTGCAAGATGATAGCGAATTGTCTTCCAAAACTGTTAAATAATTTAGAGGATGTAAATCTGGATATAAAGAATATCTCAAAAAAAAAAGAATGGAAAAAATATCTGATTTCTAGCACAGATCTTGCACCTTAGCCTAGAAATGTAATTAACTTCTGGTCCTAAATGACAGTTCGTTGCGATTGCATCGATAATTTCTGTGTCCTTCATCTAATGGTGGCTTTATATCGTTTCCCTTACATTTCATTGTATCAAGTCTCAGGTAACTTTACTTTTTTTCTGCTATGAGATTACAGCAAAATGAACATGGTGCGTTTTTTAGTGTGTGTATGATGTATATTATGTGTTACATGACATGCCAAATGCTTGGGTAGCGTTGCAGTGTGTAACATACGCACTAATGTATGTCCAATAGTCTTATTAGCTGTGTCTTATTGCTTGTATTATTTCCCCATGTACGACTATGAATAGTAAGCTTGATTGTGTATAATGAGAATGTCTACAAGATATGTATAAGTGATCTACTCTGTTTTTAATACACACATCTTTAATGGCTTCAGTGAAAAGCTGTATGTTCACGCCCTTCAACCTGCCAAATATAGGGGCAGCAACCTTCGTCAAGCTGCTAATCAGCAGCTTTTTGTTGCTTGCCCTCGCATTTTTGTACTGTTGTAAAAAAATCCGAAATAACCTGAATTGAATTGAATTGAAAATAGAAGCCTATCAGTGTACACAAAAGGAGCAGTCAAGCCATAAAAAAACATAGCTTAAAGTAGTGGTTATTAGCAAAAGAAACAATATGCTCAGATACTGGGTTATCCTGTAGCTGAAGTAGATAGCTCGATAGCAGTGCACTAAATGCATTAGTTACCCAGAGAACTAGAGAGACAGAGAGAGGCTTCTAAATGAAAACATTCAGGGGGCGCTTTGGCTCTCTAAAGTGCTGCAAGGCGAAAGCCTTTCCTAGCGCACTGTTTGGCATTAACTGCGATATTATTTGTGCTGTACTAGTGCTTGGTCACCCACGGACGCCTTACGCCCCAGTCATCGCTCTGCCGCACATTAAGAGCTTCATCCGTAAAGAAGTTGCTCGACAGCTCTCACTTATTTCACGCCATCAAGAGCCATCACCACACAACTCCCAATCTGCGGCACATTATTCAAGAGCAAGTCGCTGAGGCTCTTCCGCAAGCCCCTCAGCCCACACCTGCGCCGCCGCGGTGGCCCAGTGGTTATGATGCTCGGCTGCTGACCCAAAAGACGCGAGTTCGATCCCGGCCGCGGCGGCTGGAATTTCTTTGGAGGAGAAATTCTAGAGGCCCGTGTACTGTGCTATGTCAGTGCACGTTAAAGAACCCCAGGTGGTCGAAATTTCCGGAGCCCTTCACTACGGCGTCCCTCATAGCCTTAGTCGCTTTGGGACGTTAAACCCCGTAAACCAAACCAACCAATCAGCCCACACCTCTACCTATGCTCCGCCTCCTGGTGCCGTTCGAGAGCCCTCAGCTTTTATTCCACCGCCTGCTCAGCTGGGGAACTCTTGGCGCACGCCTGACAACCGCCCAATCTGCTACTTCTGCCGCTTGCCAGTTCATGTGGGGCGACTTTGCCGTCGACGCATGAACCTCTAACTACCAACTCCTGCAGTTTCCGGTTACTGGTCCCAGCGTCAGTACTCAACTCCTGCTGAGCCGCCCCTAAGCCATTCTCTGTCTCCTGAGAGCACAGCCTTCTCTGAACGCCGTTCGCCTTCTCCACATCAGAGCTCCATCTCCCCGACGCGACGGCATCTCTGGACACCTTGAGAGGAAAAATAGGTGCCGCAGGCGAGAACTGCGCAGGCTTCAAAATTTTAAAGGCCTCATTTATCTCCCGGTAATTTGATTGAAGTTTTTGTAGAGGGCGTATCTGGGATGGCGCTTGTCGACACCGGTGCTGCGGCTTCTGTCATGGATGCAGCGCTTTGCCACTCTTTGAGGAAAGTACAGACGCCCCTTTCTGGCCTGTCGTTACGAACTGCAAGCGCGCACGTCATCCAGCCGTTAGTAGCGTGTGCTGCTCGACAAGTCATTGAAGACATTTTATAATTGATCGAGTTCTTCGTTCTGCCGTCATGCTCGCATTCGATCATCTTGAGCTGGGAGTTCCTATCGCTCCACGGCGCGGTCATCGACTGCGCTCGGGCTCAAGTAGTGCTCTCTACGCTGCCGAATCCCGTGCCGGAGGCTGAAATTTGTGATGCCTCTGTTTCTGCCAAAGCTTTTGTCGCCGGCAGTACCGATATTCCTGCGTGCTCTTCCGAGTTTGTCCCTCTATCGTTTGACCGTGTTCGCGATGCCAGTGTCGTCTTCACGCCGTCTTTTCTTTTCTGCGCCGCCATTGCCTGCCGCTGCCTTATGCCCTGCTCACTTTATCCGCCCACCTCATCGCACTGTGGATCTTAAACCCGTTTTCAATCCCCTTGGCTTTGCGCCGCGGTGAATGCGTCGGCCGCACGCAGCTCTTTGATTCTGTTGTCAACCACCGCGACGCCGCCGCAGAACCACCACCGGTTGCAAAGGATGACCCCAGCTCACCTACTCCTGCGACCGCACCTTTGCCGACCGACCTATTGCTTCGCTCTTTTGACGCCCCTCTTCCTCCAACTCACCGCTTCTTGAGGAGTTTTGCTTCTGCTGCAATTGCCGCCAAAGCGTTTTGGGGCGCACAGCGACTATCGAACATTGCATTGACACTGGTGCCCATGAGCCTCTGCGACAGAGCCCATAACGTGTTTCCGCCACTGAACGACGAGTTATTGAATAACAGGTGGACACCATGCTTAAAAGCGGCGTTATTCAGCCTTCCAACCACTCATGGGCCTCCCCGGTTGTCCTCATCAAGAAGGATGGTTTCGTTCGGTTTCGCGTCGATTACCACCGCATTAATAAGTTCAAGCGCAAAAACTTGTACCCTCTGCCCCGTATTGATGAGGCTCTGGAGTGTCTACCAGGCGTGGAGCTCTTTTCTTTCCTTGATTTGCGCTCTGTTTATTCGCAGTCCCAATCACTGCTGGACATCATGCCAAATCCGCGTGTGTGACCGCTGACGGCAGCTACAAGTTTACCGTCATACCTTTTGTCCTATGTAACGCTCCTGCTACTTTCGAGTGAATGATGGACACCGTATTGCGTGGCCTCAAGTGGAAGACATGCCTATGCTTCCTGGATGGTAAGTTATCTTTTCGCTTGACATTGAGACGCAGCTATGTCGCCTGAAGCACGTCTTGGCGTGGCTCACATACGCAGGCCTGCAGCTGAACTTAAAGAAAATGCACCTTTGCTGCCCGTGAACTCAAAATTTTAGGTCACGTTTTGTCCAAAGATGGTGTACGCCCTGACCCAGCGGAACTTCGTGCCTCAATTGCTGCCCCTTTGACTCAACTGTTCGGCAACAATGTCTATTTTCCGGCTTGGACACCCGCATGCGACGAAGCCTACAACAACTTAAGTCATCTCCTCACGGCACCACCCATCGTGCGCCATTTCAACCCGGCGTCCCGGCTGAAGTCCACACGGATGCGAATGGTATTGGTCTCGGCGGTGCAGTGCTCGCCCAGCGGAAATATGGATTCGACGAATATGTCACTGCGCATGCCAGCCGCACACTTACCAAGGCTGAGTATCACTACTCTGTGAATGAAAATGCCTGCTTCGAAGTTCAGTGGCCCTTAGGCAAGTTTCTCCCTTACATTTACGGCCGTTCTTTCGAGGTCATTACGGATCATCACGCCCTTTGTTGGCTTTCTTCACTGAAAGATTCCTCTTGCGCGTGGCGCGATGGGCGCTGCGTCTCCAATAATATACCATCCCTGTTGCCTACCCGTCGAGCCGCAAGCATAAGGACGCATTCGCCATCTCTCTCTCCCCGCTACCCTCCGAATTTGCCACCCTGTGCAAAATCAAAGCCCCTGCGCCGTCTCCCACCCTCAGTGACCTGCCTTCTGAGCACGCATCTCGCACAATGCGCGGTCAAGCTTTAAATTTTGAGATCAGAGATAACCTGCTTTATCGCCGTAATTATCATTCTGATGGACGAAAATGGCTCCTCGTCGTTCCTCACCACTTACGCTCCTACATCTGCTCATATTTTCACTTTGACTGACAATGCTGTCACGCGGGCCTTTTCGAGACTTACACGTGCCTCCGCGTCCGTTACAACTGGCGTGGCATGTTCAATTTCGTTTTGAAATACGTACTCTCGTGCCAGGACTGCGAACGCCGCGAGACACCCACCAACCGTACTGCTGGCGAGTTTCACCCGCTATCTTGTCCGCCTAGTCCTTTCGACTGCGCTTGCGTTGATTTATATGGGCTCCTCCCGTATACTGCTTCTGGCAAACGATGGGTAATTGTTGCTGTCGGCCACCTCACGAGGGATGCTGAAACCGTAGCGCTACCTGCTGCCACAGCACAGGATCTGACATCCTTTTTATTGTGTTAGCAATACTACGGCAGGTTGTGCCTCGTCGCGTAGCCCCGGTCGGTAGGGACGGATGACCTTGAACAGCTTCTGCGCCGAGCACGTGGCGCACTCCGCCAGATGGCAGTGCCATCGACGCGCCGCTAAAGCCCCTCGATAATTTGAAAGTAGCGACACTCTCCTCCACTCCGGTGTTTTCCTCCTCGAATATCCTCGCCCGTCGGCTGCGCGCGCTGCACACGGCACGCTTTTGTGGCCATCGCTCGCTCGCCGTCCGTGCAGTTGGCTGACACATGCGCGCGCTCTTAAGTTCGCGCTTTTTCCACGCTCTGTTATTGAATAAAAACACGAGAAAGACATGCGACACGCGCGACTACCACGAGCCACATAAATTAGCGTCTCGTACGCGCAATGAAAGTGCCAATTACGAGCGCTTGCGGCACGAACAAAAACCACTTGCTGCATACATCTCACATCCTTTTTGACTTTTCAGTACCGTAAGTCTCAACACGGCATAGTATATGAAGCATAATATTTACAATATATTTGAACATTCCTGAATATTTTCAGCATACCAATGTTTAATTAAATGTATATTCACTTCGAACTAATTATCGCGGACGTACAGTTTATGAAGTTGTTCACGAGTCGAGTTTCAGAAATGGGATGGTTGCTGGGAACAAGCTGGGGCATTTGCTTCGATGGCCGTCCTAGAATTTTTCATCAAGGTTCAGTCTGAGTGTGGCACCGCGCAGTGCACATGCAACGGCGTAATCGTTTTTGTAGTTGAGAATTTTCGCGGTGGCTTAAAAACGAATATGAACTTTTAATATAAGCATGAAACGACTTCAGCTCCCGCTGTCGGTGACCTTGAGGTGATGTCGAGCCGAAGCCGAGAGCCAAAGATCCACGCACCGATTTTCCGTCATCCAAGGAAAGTGTCCACACCCCAAAATTTGGCCCTCTCAACCACCGAAATTTGACCTTGTCCGAATTTCATCAAAATTGGTGTCAAGCCTAATTTTAATATGAACAATTCAATGGTGAGCTCCAAAATTAGGCGGGCTATCCCCAAAATTTGTCTATCTGGACCCCATAAATTTGACGTCGTCCATATTTGACCAACATTGGGGTCCAACCTAATTTGGCTATGGGAAACTCAGTGTTGGCTTCCAAATTTAGGTAGACCACCCCCAAAGTTCGACACACTTCGGCATTTTCCGCCCACATGCTATTCCTTTATAAATCCGCTTAAAGAGATGTTTCGTTAGGAAAGAAATAAACTGATAGCAACGACCGTGACAAAACCCAAGAGAAAGTTATAGGGTCTTAGCAATTTGGTCAGCCATAGTCAAGGCTATCCTAAAGCAAGTGCCTGACTTATATAAGTCTTGAGTACAAATACAGTCACAATATGACACACGGTTTTTCAGATGCAATGTTTATTACAGATGAGTCGTGTAGTTTTACGCCGAAAATATACATAAAAACCAC
Organism: Amblyomma mixtum; assembly: GCF_055824585.1. Taxonomy (NCBI): domain Eukaryota; kingdom Metazoa; phylum Arthropoda; class Arachnida; order Ixodida; family Ixodidae; genus Amblyomma; species Amblyomma mixtum. The sequence continues at coordinate 143,353,363 of NC_143015.1, read as the reverse complement.
GAATAAGCCAGCTGTGGACATCTGTCACCCGTTGGGTGCAGTTCTCAAAACAAAACACAGAAAACAAAAATATACTTAGGGAAATGAAACAGCTCAGATGTATGCCTATAGTTTTTGAGCGGATGACATGTCTTCAACAAAAGGCTACGCGACCATGCTCAACTAAAGCAAGTGATCGCAAACTGTAGCAATGAATATACAAAAATGGCAAGCATTGGGTATTACGATACTTGAGTAGATTCAGGCAACAATGGAAAGCACTGAAGTTATTAAAAAATGAATTATTTATGTGAATGCAATATCAGGTCTTTTCCGAGAATGTGGCATTGATAATCTCACCTGGTAGAAGCGTAACAGTTCAGCAAAACAACAAACAAGCGTAGATAGACAAGTTGCATTCATAAAAAAAATCTAGGTTAAATCTCGCTCGGGACATGCGCCGCATCACTGCGATGTGCACCATAACCAGAGGTTCGAAAAATTTACCGCACCGCGGATACCGCTGCACGCATACCAACACTTTTGCTTCCACACTTGCTAACACATGCACACACATTATATGCATCAGCCGCCGCTATTATAGCACGTTGAGCGGAACCAGGAAGTGACAACAATAACACGCATTACGACGCAAAATGATCAGTGAATTAAGTGAGGTTGTTGGCTTTGTGATGCGCATGCATGCAGTTTCAGTATACGCAGTCGTTTGGAAAAAATGCGCAGTTGATCGCAGAGGTGGGCAGTCTTCGTCGGGGTAAAGTTCTTGCGGCCGATGTTGTGCAGCCGCTTTTTTCTTCTAATGCTGTCTTTCTTGCCGCTCGGAATCGCGAAAAGAAAATAGGTTTTTTCACGCCGGCTTGTGCACTGAAATGCGCAGCAACTCGGCATAGCGCTGCTCTAAAAGAGCGCGAATAACGCGAAGTGCAAGCGCGCAATGCCAGGGAGCTCGGTCGTAGCAGCGGCAGCTGGCCAAAAAATGGCGCCGACGAAAAATGAAAACACAAAAAGAGCGAACTTTCCGCGCGCTTTTCCCGGAGACCGCCCGCGGAGCCAATCACCGTTGAGAAAAGCGCCGATGGGAGAGGTGAGAGAGGAGGATCGGCGAGGATGCGCGGCGCGGCGGCATAGTTCACAGAAAGACGCTACTTTCAAATTATCGAGGGGCTTTACGCGCCGCGCGGCAGCGGCGAGAGCAGTTTGTTCAGTCTACGACAGATGGCCCACTAGGAGGTCCGCCCCTTCTGGCCTTCGAAGCCGGCGTTAGCAGTATTGGCGCGCAGTGCGAAACGCTGCTGCGCAGCTTGTGTACGAACGTCAAGTGACTCTTAAACAACCCAGCTGAGATACAGACGTCATGCGTATTGTGGAATTAATTTAGCTGTTTTGCATGATAATTAATGGCTAATTGAAAAAGAATACTTAAGCAATTAGCCTAATTTCTAGTCAGACCACATAAATAAATAACACCAAGTACGAAATTGGTCGAGTTGGGGAATCGAACCAGGGTCTCCGGAGTGCGAGACGAGCACGCTAACCACTCCGCCATGCCGGCTTTTTTTTGTCTTTATTGCACCGCCATGCCAGCTCGATGGTTTGGAATGAACAAAGGCGTGTCTACTGAATACGGTGTCTTCGTTCACTCCCATCTTCCTCCTTTCCCGTTACGGTGAGGTTCAGGTGTCCACTGAGATATTCGAGACAGATACATTTCGTTTACTCAAAAAATAATTTAAAGTGCACAAGAGACGCCGGAGCAGCGTGGAGAACGACTTGCAAAGTGTTGTCCTAAGGATGCAGCTCGGCGACAACGTTCTACCTCGCAGAATGGTTCCACGTCATCGGCCACCGATCAATCTCAACACCTGACTACTCAGGAACGCCGAATGCTGCCAGGCGAAGGCAACGCCCCGAAGAATCCCCAGAAGAACGCGCGCAAAGACTCGAAAAACAGCGGTTTACCGAGGATGCCATTGCTAACTTAATTTACCCGCTTTAACCAGAGCTAAACCGCTGCCAATTGTTTTGTGGGTCGGTTCTTCCTTAAAACACATGTGCCCCTTGTGAACTCCTCAGCGACAGAGGCCGCGTCTCAATCTCTAACTTTATCAAAGCTCTGCTTCGTGAGTGCAGAGTCATCCATCGGGCTTCCACTGATTACCACCCTCAGAGAAACGCTCTCACTCAGAGCTTTAACAGCCTTCTAGCGACATGCTGCCTATGTACGTCAGTTCGGACCATACGAACTGGGACCTGACTCTCCATTATATTAAGTTCGCGTACAATGCTGCTACGCAATCTACGACCGGGTTTCTTTCTTCGTTCTTTATGGCCGACATCCCTCCGTTCCCGTTGATACTCTTCTCCCCTACCACCCTGACACATCTGAGTGCACCACCGTTTCCCAAGCCGCAAAGCACGTCGAAGAGTGCCACCAGACCACCCGGTCGCTCAAGACAGCTAACCACTTCCTCCAAAAAACCAATCACGATGAAGATCAACCTACCCAGCATTTCCCGCCCGGCCCTCTTGTCTGGCTTTGGATACCTCCCCGTACTCTAGGCCTCTCCCAGGAATTTCCTCTCTGAATATCAAGGTCCCTATCGCATGTTGAAGCAAACATCTCCGGTCACCTATATTATTCAGTCACTCACGTCGTCACCTCATCTCAAACGCCGCGGCCGCCAGACAGTCCATGTCCAGCGCCTCAAGACATACTACGACCCCACTGTCTTGTGTGCCCCTGAAGTCGGTAGGATGGCTCGGCTCCTCTTCCGTTTGGGGGCAATTGTTAGGAAGACGACGGGCACAGAGTGAGCCGCATGGCCATCGCCTGTTGCACACTCCTAGCTAGACAAGCTGATCTCGGACTGCTGTTGACCCTGCTCTCGTTAAGAAGCTTCTTCAAATAAGCCCCACTTTACACTAGCATTGACTTCAAAGTTTATTAATTATATGTTAGACCCTGACATTATAATTATAAACTCTAGAAAGGCTAAATTCCCCATTGATACGCTCACATCTCAGCCACTGTTACGCTGCACTCACCATAACCGTTATGCTGCAGCGCCTTGCTACCCTTAGACAGGCTATCGTTGCTTTTTTCCCTCGCGAGTAACAAAATGATTGCTTTAAAGGGGCACTGAAGAGGAATCTGAACTCCTCTTTTTGCCGCGGGAACTCGATCTACACGTTCCGAGCATTCTTAGAAACTGCGACTTATTGCCCTGTTTGGCCGACTTTCCTAATTAAATCGAATTAACGTCCGGCTACCGCCTTTATTTTTTGAATTCTCCCCGTACGGTGGGCGGAGTGGAGTGCCTTTCAGCCAGCTCCGGGAGGCTTTGCTTTCGCTTTATTTTGTTTTCTTTTAGGTTTCCGTGAATAAACAGTTTCATTCGGAGATAATATAGCCACAAAATAAGCCCGCAGAAACAAAAATATGCGCGGACTATTTGCTTCTGCGGACTACTACGTATTACTCCGCCGATGGCAGAGCGGGAACCCCCACGGGACTGGGTGAAAGGCACTCCACGCCTTGGTCGGCTCCGCCCACCGTACGGGGAGAATTTAAAAAAAAAAAAGGTGGGAGCCGCGCGATAATTCGATTTAATTAGGGAACTCGGCCACATGGGGCAATAAATCGAAGTTTCTAAGAATGCTCGGAACGTGTATATAGAGTTTCCGCGGCAAAAAGACGAGTTGAGATTCCTCTTCACTGCACCTTTAAATAATGGGCACTTGAGACTCACAGAAAACTCCTGTATTGGAGAAATCGGGAACATGCTTATTAGATAATTGCGCAGCATTCTGATTCTTAGAAATTTCTCAGAATGAGTGTATCAAGGACAGATGCAAAATTAGTATCACTGTTAGGCCAGAGTATAATTTCCTTTTTAACAAAACTAAGATTCATTTCGGGGAGCCTAATCTTCGTTTTAGAAAGGACTTTGCTGTTAATAAACCCGCTGAGCATCTAAATTGCATAAGAATACTATAAGGCTTTTTAAGGCACTAATTTAGCACTAGGAGAGTATTAGGCACAAATTTTCGAAAATTTTCTAAACTGCGTATTCTTTACATTCATTTCAATGTTTATTACTCGTAAATGCAAAACATCCGATTTGAAAGAAGCGTAGGGGCTTTCCGTCAGATTATATTCTCAAACTCTAAAACGGCTAAATTCCTCCCTGAGTGGCTCACATGTCGGTCACAGTTACGCTCCACTCACCGTAATGTTATGCTACAGCGCCTTTCTGCCCTTAATCATGCTATTGATTTTTTTTTGCCCGCGTGTACGGCAATGATTGCTTTACGAAATGAGCACTTGAACCTCACAAAAAACTTCTGTATTTGAGAAATGGGGCACTTGCGTGTTAGAGAAAAGCGCAGCATTCAGATTCTTAGAAATTTCTCAGACTGAGCGTACCAAGTATAGACGCAAAATGAGTATCACTGCTAGGCCAGGTTGTCATTTCCTTTTTACGAAATAAGATTCATTTCGGGGAACATAATCTTCGTTTTGGAGAATACTTAGCTGTTCATTTAATGGATCCTCTTCTAATTAATCATGTCAGTTAATGTAATAAATGCAAAAAAATTCGAAAATTTTTTCAACAGCATATTCTACACGTTAATTTCAAAGTTCATTGCTCCAATATGCAAAATATACGACTTGAAAAAAGGGTAATGGCTTTCCGCGACATATTCTCAAACTCTACATAGGCTAATGTCCTCACTGATACGTCCACATTCCTTCTCTGCACTGAATTGAGTTTTCAAGTACACTTCTTTTTGGTTTCTTTGCGCCATGTATCATGCTGATTTAAAACTTTGTAGCATATTTGACAATTTGGGTTCAATAAACGCTTCAGAACTTGTGCGCAAACATTTAGTTTCCAAGAGCCGGTATGGCGACTCCTTTTGCTCTTCCTAAAAAGAACATCAGACAAATCATTTCAAGAATTTTCGTAACAGCATATTCCTAGCACTGATTTTAAAGTTTATTACTCCTCTGTTGCTCCGTGACATTATATTCTCGAACTATACAAAGGCTAAAGTCCTCACTGATTGGTTCACATCTCGGTCACAGTTACGCTCCACTCACCATACCATAATGCCGCAGCGCACTGCTGCCCGTAATCATGCTATCATTCCTTTTTTTTTGCTCGCGTGTACGCCCATGACTGCTTCAAGGGATGGGCACTTGAGCCTCACAAAAAACTCCGGTATCGGAGAAATGGGGGACTTGCGTACTAGAGAACTGCGCAGCATTCTAACTCGTAAAAAAATTCCCCAAAATGAGTGTATCAAGTACAAGTGCAAAATGAGTGCCACTCTTAGGCCAGATTGTCAATTCCTTTTTATAAAAATAAGATTCATTTCGGGGAACCTAATTTTGGTTTTGGAGAGTAATTTGCTGTTAATATAATAGTTTATTACTGGTGTATATCTAGGTGCGTACCTTGGTCTTGAGGTATATCTTGGTGTATATATCGACAGCGACTTATCCTGGACTACACGCATGGCCTACTTGAGGAAGGAGCTTAGAAGGGTTGCATACATGTTGTATGCTCTGAAGGCTGACCTGCCTTTTGCGATAAGATGTTTAATAGCCCAGTGCTTGGGCTATGCCGTGTTCAGGTATGGAATGTGCTGTTTTCTTAACTTTTATTTTACATGGAAACATTGGATAAACTGTCTTCTTAAGAACATGACTACAAGTGTTTATATTCCACACCCAAAGCAGAAAGTGTAATCCTTTCCTCGCGTATGCCTTCCTTCGATACGCTTGTAACAGAAACTGTTGTAGTTTGATATTTCTGAAAATGGGATTTTAGAGAGGGTAATGTGGAAACAGTTCGATTACGGAACATTCATAGATATATTGTTCCTATAGTGCGAACTCATTTTAGAGAATACGTTTGGTCTTTCTATGATCCACATATTTTTAAAAGTGCCTGATGATGTTTTTTCTTTAAAGGCTCGCAGAGCGTTACATGATAGTATTTCCAAACTTGAAAAAATTATGACACATAGGCTTTTTTTTTCACCAATGTAACAAATTCTAAAAGAGAGGAGGGTGCTGCTGCCGGACGACGCCCTACAAGCCCAAACGTGGCTTTGGCGTGTCCGAATCCTGTATCGTGGTCCTGAATTTAATGGAGTGTTATTAATGTTAATATTATTATTATTAAAAGCTATGTGTTTAATATTAATAACGCTATTATCATTAAATGTTAAGCGTTTAAATTGAACAAGAATAATATAAGGGTTTGTAAGGCGGCAACTCGGCCCTAGGAGAACATCAGGCAAAAAATTTCGACAATTTTCTCAACAGCGTATTCTTAATGAGTTCAAAGAATATTAACGCTAAGGGCAAATTCTGCGATTTGAAAAAAGACAAGTGGCTTTCTGTGACATTATAATCTGGAACTCTACAAAGGCTAAAGTCCTCACTGATTGGTTCACATATCGGTCACAGGTACTCTGCACTCACCATACCGTTCTGCTGCAACGCCTTGCTGTCCTGATTATGCTATCGTTTCTCTTCTTTTTTTCTCGCGTGTACGACCATGATTGCTTTAAAGAATGGACATTTGAGCCTCACAGAAAACTCCTGTAAAGAGGGAACTTGCGTATTAGAGAACTGCACAACACTGTGATTCTTGGAAATTTCTCGGATTGAGTATATCAAGTACCGCTTCAAAATGAGTATCACTCTCAGGCCAGATTGTCCTTTCGTTTTTACGAAACTAAAATTGATTTCGGGGAAGCTAATCTCCGTTTAGGAGAGTACTTGGCTGCTAGTTTAAAAGTCTCCACTTAATTAATCCTGTTAGTTAATTTATTATAAGGCAAAAATTTTCGAGTATTAAACAGCATATTCTTTATACAAATTTCAAAGTTTATTACATCAAAATGCAAATTATATGATTTGAAAAAAAAGGCTAGTGGCTTTCCGTGACATATTCTCGAACTCTACAAAGGCTAAAGTCCTCACTGATCCTCATTCCTTCTCTGCACTGAAGCCGGTTCTGAACTACGTGACATTTTTGGTTCTTTGCGTCGTGCATCATGCCAATATAAAATTTAGTGTTATGTTCGAGATTTTGAGTTGAATAAACGCTTTTGGAGTCGTGCGCAACATACTAAAGACTAATACAGCCTGACGAGGTCTCTGCCCCCGTTTTGTTTGTACTGCTTAAAAAGGGTGTACTTGGCAAAGAACTTTCGGTTTTTCATTCGGCACTCAACTAAAATAACTTACAATATATCAGGAAAAGAGAACAAGTAATAATACACATATACAGAGTTGACAAAAAATCATATGCCCAGACAAGCTTCGTAATTTTAACGCGTTACTGGTATTCAGTGAGCTCTGATGCAGTAGTACACACTGCGCATAAAAACAGAAAACAGTACATCATAAAAAATGCTCATAATAGAAACAATATGGAGCAATTTGCATCATGCATGCGGTTTTCGCAGGAAAATTTCTATACTTTCTTTTTAATTTAGTAGGGCTACCTGCCCATTTTATTATGCTTTCATGTTTACTTTTAATATTGGTTGTTTTGCAGGTCAACGTCTGTTTACCGTAATTTGTTCTAACCTTCGGAAGCCTTCTTGTGTGGTGCCTGGAATAGTATTTGTGACCAACTGTTTTGCCAAGATATTTGTATATGTGCGTGGCGTGCATAGGTTGAATTATTTTATGCAAGTATATTTAGTCGACCATGATCATGTCGTGCTTTACAAATAGCTCCCTAGTGCGTAAATCACGGACGTCTTCTGTATAATTGTCACAAAAGCGTAGTACTCATTCTCGAACTGCCATGAATTTATTATTGCGGCGCTGAGTAGTGGTGCCCCAAACTAGCGAACAATAGGAAGTGTTTGAATGAATTAAAGTGCAATAAATAGTTTTTTTTATCCACAAAGGTATCATTGTCGAGTTTTTTCGAATGCATCCGATCGATCGGGCTATTTCGGTGGTCAAGTGCTCTAATGACATTTCCATGCCAAAGTGCCCTGGAACCAAACTCCTAGGAATTTCTGCTCAGATGTTTGCGGAATGCTCGTTGTTTTGTACCTAATTTGCATCATGTGTTGGTCATCTTTATTTGGAGGAGAAAAGATATGTGCAGCTTTAGAGGCGTTTAATTCTTATAGCTTTCATTTAGCCACTGGAAAGAGTGTGTAGATACCGATTAGTCATTTCTTCGATTTCGAGCTTTGTCCGTTAAGAAAAAAGAATAAGTTCATATTATCTGGAATCATAAGTGTATCGGGAGTGTTGGCAATTGCAGTAATGTCTTTGATGTACAACAGAAGCAGCGTAGGCTTTAGTATTGATCCTTGTGATACTCCATTTGTTACGCTTAACCGAATAGAGAAGTAATTATTAACATTGGTAAAAAGTAAGCGTGTGTCAAAACAATCTTTTATTAATTTTAGTGAGGGCAGTTTGATAAAGAACAACATTTGAAAACAATCATATCTTTGGAGCGAGAGCTACATTACCCGCAGTCTCGCCGTTTCGCTGTGGCTGTCGGTCGCCAGTTCTGCTGCGCATGCGCGAGGAGACGAGTGACGTCAGAGCCGCGCAGCTGGTGCGCCTTACGCCGAGCGCGGAGCATACGGCACTCGCCTCCGGCCAAGGAGACAGCGCACGCGCGCCGTGTGTTACTTTACGGATCACCGGGCCATCTATCTAGCGGTCAATACAGTTGAATAACACGTGCTGCCTTCATCCCATGTCTCGTCTTTAATGTCTAACACGTAGCCTTGACGATAAGCAAAACAACTAGACGTAACCAGGGATATACCGCACCTCTCGCTACGTATAACCTTTTTTCTTTTTTCCTTTTCTTGGCATAAGAGGATCAGAAACTGTAAACGTCCTACATTTGAGAGAGATAGGCTCGAATCAGAAATAATACTACCAGGACTATTGTTCTCAGGCGCCAAGCATGCCCACGCATTAAGCCGCACAAGAAAGGAGTGGTTTAACACAACCAACACACAATTATGAGGACAGTGCTGTGCATAGAAAGAAAGTAATGCAGATGATTAGCAACGCAGTCCGCTCAGCTCGGAATCATTCAGTCGCAGCAGCTTGCTGTGAAATCACAGCTGAAAGATGCAGATATCTTCCTAGTGATTCCGGCCCGGCATCACTTTTCCGTTTTTAGAGCGCAGCTCTGTTGCGCTCGTTTCTGCTTTGAGCGCTGTGCCTCGGCGTAACCGAGTGAACGAGCACCACAGCGGAGGATGAAAGACGGCGATGGCATGAAGACAGGATTCGAGGCGCGGATCCTGTGATAAATGCTCCAGCGTAGAGAGCGGTGATCGCTGTGCGCGCTAGCCAAGTCAAAACCCAGAGCCGCCGCCGTTCTCCCCTGCGTGTTCCGTATGGGGTAGCCTATAATTCAAGTACCACCTAATCCGTGCTCAAAAATCGCATTGCCTGGAACCGTAATCATTACCTGATCTTTTAGCCCTGGCTCCTCAGGCGAGCAGTAAATAGCAAACTAATATATCAAATCAAAAGTTTTTAAAGACAAAGTGAATAGCCAACACGGTACTTTCACGATTCAGCCGACATTGTGAAAACAGCAACTTTGTTATTTCTTTTTTCATTTGCGATAGTGGCAGGTCTTTTGGTCCCTGGTGTATACTCGAGTGAAAGAAATAAAAGTGACTGTCTTTCAACAACTTCAGCACTCCATTTTTGTGTTTAGTAACCTGGTTAAATGGTTTGTTCGGTTGCAGAAGAGGCTGTTTTCAGTAAGAGAAGTAATGACTTCAGTCGTGTCCTCTCGATATACATATTGCCACCGACCAACGGTTGAAGAGCACAGCCCAGGTTTAATAAGACGAGATGGGCGTTCCAGACAGCAGGGAGCTCGAGCGAGGAAGAAAATCTTCGAGCACCTCGAATGCCCAAGGCATGGCAAGTTGCCGCTAAAATAGTTCGGCCGCGGTACAGCGCCTCTGATTGCTCCCCTTCTCTGAAGGGCACCGCCTCGGTGCCGCAGCAATGAGAGGAACATAGAGAAGGGACGCCACATGTGTCCGGCGGCAGGTGTAGCCACGCCTGAAGCGCTAGCGGGCGTGGTACGGCTTCATCCGTGCGACACAGACGACTTCGGAGGTCGGCCGTCTAGAAGAGCGAACTGTTCTTTGAGGAAGAACTTCATAGTTCACCTCACCGACTTGGCGGAGTACCTCGTAGGGGCCGAAATATCGGCGCATAAGCTTTTGGAGCGCCCACGCATGCGGATTGGGCTTCAAACCCCGCCTTTTTCGCCGGCCAGGTAACTAACAGCTCTGTGGCGGAGGTTATGGCGGCGAGCGTCGTGGGTTTGCTGGTGCCGGATGCGCTGTCGAGCGAGTTGGCGGGCGGTTTCGCCGTGACGAACGAAATGAGCAGCACCCATAACAGATGAGGCAGTACTAGTCGGAAGCAACATTGCATCCAGCATGGTTGTGGCTTCGCGACTATGCACTAAACGAAACGGAGTGAAGCGCGTCGTTTCTTGTAGAGCAGTATTATAGGCGAATGTTACGTAAGGGTGCGGAGCTGGGGGCGGCTGCACAGCTCGTCGGATTTCGTCACGGACCACGTCCGTTACGGCAGCGACAGTGGCCTGTGGCGAAGTTTCGCGAAGTTTCGCCAGTTCCTCGCGCACAAGGCTCCCGAAGCCCCTCGGCGGGTAGCGACGTAGGTGTGTATTGGGAAGCGGCTGCTACAGTAGCCTGACGATCGTAGTGCGCGCCCCGTTCTTGCCGAGAGCGCTCGAAACCCGTTGCCTCCCTTGTGAAGCCGGCCACTGTTCTTGGAGGGTCACGGACCAGTCCGGCAAACAGCTGCTCTTTTACGCCGCGCATTAAGTGGCGTACTTTCTTGGCTTCGGGCATAGCAGGGTCGGCCCGATTGAACAGTCGCGTCATGTCCTCGGTGAACATCGCGACGCTCCCGTTTGACTGCTGGGATCTCGAATGCACGGTGATTTCAGCCTTCTCTTTTCTTTCGCTTCTCGTAAATGTCTCTAGCAGCTCTCCACGAAAAATCTCCCAGGTGGTAAAGGTAGCTTCGTAATTCTCGAACCATGTTTTGGCCGAGTCTTGCAGCGCAAAGTAGACGTTGAGCAATTTGAGCTCGCTGTCCCACCTATTGAGCCCCGCCATTCGGTGAAAGCTGGCCAACCAGTCTTCGACGTCTTCGAACCTGTCCTCGTGGAACGGTGGCGGTGTCCAAGGTGCGTGAAGGATGAATGGCTGGTCATTCCCGGAATGCTGGGTTGTCTGGCTAGCCACGGTGGATGTCATGGCTCTTACCGGCGCTGTCAGTTGACCAAACTCCGGTTGTAGGCCTCGCAGACAGCGGCTCGCTTTGTGGACGGATGTTGAGTTCACGCGTGGAGAACAGGCGTGAAGAGTGTCTCCGCAGTCCGAGTACATGGAACGCAACCCAGCACCTCCACCACATATGTCACCGACAAATGGTTGAAGAGCACAGCCCAGGTTTAATAAGACGAGATGGGCGTTCCAGACAGCAGGGATCACGAGTGAGGAAGAAGACAATTTTCGAGCCCCTCGAATGCCCAAGGCATGGCAAGGTGCAGCTAAAACAGTTCAGCCACGGTACAGCGCCTCTGACTGGTTCGTACGGTGGCAATATTTAGAACAGAATTTGTTAGCTCTGCAGCACCGTACGGCCGTGATGGTTGGGTTTGGTTAATGGGGTTTAGTCCCAAAGCGACTAAGGCTATGAGAGACGCCGTAGTGGAGGGCTCCGGAAATTTCGACCACCTGGGGTTCTTTAACGTGCACTGACATCGCACAGTACACGGGCCTCTAGAATTTCTCCTCCAAAAAAATTCAACCGCCGCGGCCGGGATCGAGCTCACGTCTTTCGGGTCAGCAGCCGAGCACCATAACCACTGAGCCACCGCGGCTGCGCACGGCAGTGATGGCAGAAAGTAAATATTGATCACTTGGGTAGCGAATATGCTTCCCGATGCGTCCACATTCCCGGACTAGCAAACATTTCAAATACGCCATGATATGCAACGAAGGGTATGCAGTTGGTTTGCTGATTACCTCTCTCTCTCTCACACACACACACACATAAACACACACGCACACGCACACACACACACACACACGCGCGCGCGCGCGCGCACGCACGCACGCGCACACACACACACACACACACACACACACACGCACGCACGCACGCACGCACGAACATGTGTGTGAATGTAAGTGAAGGACAATGTGGCGCATTATGTGTGATTATGCCTCTTTGTAGAATATATGCAATAGTTTTAGCATATAAATAACAATGGTGAATTGGATGACCTAATAAATTATCAGATCAGATAAAAACAGAGTTATTGACGAGGGTACGTACAGAATGGTGTTCTTGTTCATTTGCTTCTCTTCCTTGAGTACCACGTAGTTTTTACTGAACGTGTGTTTTGAAGATGCATAGAAAGGCCTTGAGCAAGAAAAAAATCAACAAAAACTTCTAAGCAGTACAGTAGCTCAAGGTCAAGATGATCGCAAAAAGAAATTTTGGCGAGGTGGTGGTCAAATGTTTAGGGGAACCCCCAAGGTGGAGTATATTTGTAATAAGGGAGTAATTACTCATTGACATCCACCCGAGCGCAGCCATACGGCTACAAAGGAAAGCTATACAGCTTTCTCAGAAACTTCGTAGTTAAAGAAAAATTCGTCCTGGTCCGGGGTTCGGAACCCGGGACCACCGCTTCACCGGAGCAGTCGTTCTACCAATTGAGCTAACCGGGACGGCTACGCTCGGGTGTAGCCGTAGCCGTATGGCCTTTGTAGCCGTATGGCTGCTCTCGGGTGGATGTTTTGGTTTGGTTTGGTTTTGTGGGGTTTAACGTCCCAAAGCGACTAAGGCTATGAGAGACGCCGTAGTGAAGGGCTCCAGAAATTTCGACCACCTGGGGTTCTTTAACGTGCACTGACATCGCACAGTACACGGGCCTCTAGAATTTCTCCTCCAAAGAAATTCTAGCCGCCGCGGCCGGGATCGAACCCGCGTCTTTTGGGTCAGCAGCCGAGCACCATAGCCACTGAGCCACCGCGGCGGCTCGGGTGGATGTCAATGAGTAATTACTCCCTTATTACAAATCTACTCCACCTTGGCGGATTCCCCTAACCATTTGACCAGCACAGTTCCCACTTCGAGTTAATGATCAATTCGCTCTCGCCCTACCATAAGCTTGCCGTCCCGGTTAGCTCAATTGGTAGAGCGACTGCTCCGGTGAAGCGGTAGTCCCGGGTTCGAACCCCGGACCAGGACGAATTTTTCTTTAACTACGAAGTTTCTGAGAAAGCTGTATAGCTTTCCTTTGTAGCCGTATGGCTGGGCTCGGGTGGATGTCAAAGAGTAATTACTCCCTTATTACAAATCTATTCCACCTTGGGGGATTCCCCTAACCATTTGACCAACACAGTTCCCACTTCGAGTTAATGATCAATTCGCTCTCGCCCTACCATAAGCTTGCCGTCCCGGTTAGCTCAATTTGGAGAGCGGCTTCTCCGGTGAAGCAGTGGTCCCGTGTTCGGACCCCGGACCAGGACGAATTTTTCTTTAACTACGAAGTTTCTGAGAAAGCTGTATATCTTTCCTTTGTAGCCGTACGGCTGCGCTCGGGTGGATGTCAATGAGTAGTTACTTCCTTATGGCGAGGTGGTAAACTTTTGCAGTTAAAAACAACGAAACATGGATGACACCCATGAGAAGCCAGAAAGACACCACATATGCTTGCTCGCTGCTGAAGGTTATAATGGAAAGCTGAAGGAATATGTAGACAGAACCATCGAAGACTGCACACATCACAACAACGTTGATAAAGCTGAAATTCATACTACAAAAGAGGCTGTGTACAAACATGAACCTTGTAAGAAGCGGCAAGTTGCCTCTCATCTCAGTAACAGAATTCTTGATCTGACACGGCCACTTAAGTCCGGCTGACGCACTATTTAGCTCTTTTTCTTACAAGAAAGGCTTCCAATACTTCACGAATCAGCTACTGATGACGTAACAAGATAGTGTCGCACGGGAAGTGTGGCTTGAATTTAGATTTTCGAAAGGTACAAGAAGATGGTTAAGGTAGTGACTGGCTGCTTAATTTGGCAAGGTCAAAGTCTGCACGTTCACGCGCTAGCCAGTTTTCCTGATGTGCACATTACCGGACGAATACGCCACTCATTGAACAACGCCCGTATTACATCTGATGAAGCACCATGTGCATTGTTGGGCGAGGCCTGTGGTGCCAGTGGCCGGCAGGCGCCGATTTTCTCTTCAGTTGGGAAAAAATTCTCTTCCAAATTCCATCAAAGCGGTCATTACTTGTGCACGTGAAACTGAAGCAATGACGCTCCCTTTTGGAAAAGTCAGAAGTATCTTACCCTTTTGTGACAAGAGCGGAATGTCACTCATCAATTACCGGACTCGCCTCCAGCTATTTGCCAATATGACTACTGATGCTAACTTTTCAATGAGAAAATAAAGATCGCCTGCTAAAGGTTGTTTTGTGCGTCACAGCAAGGTGCAGCAGTGGTTGACTGACCAGAGAAACTGCGCGAATTTTTCATATGCAAAGCTGAAGGGCAACGTGGTTCTCGGAAAAATGTAAGATTAAAAAGATCAGCCACACTCACTTTGTGCAGAATTCCCTAAACAGTCCCGTTAGTGTTACTCTCGAAGTATGGCATGCCTACGCATGCCGTTTTTCTCAAAGACAGCAAGCTCTTAATTTTAAAGCTGGTTGCACATGAACGCTTGTGTTGCCGTATCGCAACTAATTACTTCTTTGAATTTTGTGACAAACAGGGCACGCAGCACTGTATTTGCTGCTATTTTACTTCATAACGTGACTCACGCCACGCATCATGAGGAAGCCAGGGATGTATTGTAGTCTAGTAAATTACAAACGAAAATTTTATATACTGTGTGCAGGAAAACGCTATTTCTTTCTGCGCAGTGTGATGCATATTAGGAATGTTCTCTACGCAACACAATCGCAACATATTTTCTTGTCTCCTGTTTCTAGCATGTACTACTGGTCCTGTGAAAGACTTATGATGAAATTAAATCTTTAATTTGCCATCAAATACAGGTGGGCCATTGTAGAAAAGAAGCTGTCCTTGGACAGCTTGACGGGTCAGCGATGTATTTGAAGTTGACTTATTAGAGATTAATACAAAATGCTATGCCTAATAAAATCTTTGATCTTTTTATTCTTTGCTTTTTTACCTCTAGCCTTTAACGTAGAATATTTGTCTTGAAATGTCTGTTTGACATAGTGCTGGGTAAACAACTATTCGTTTTTTCAAAGTGCATGGAGGTTTGACCTTTTAGCACAGGGCAATGGCAGAGGCAACCGGTAAAAACTGCAGTAACAAACGAAGAATATAAAAAAAAGTTCCTCATGTATTCTTAAGTATTCAAGTGCTCAGTTTCAGGTTCGCATGAGGAATGTCAGCTAGTTCATTCGTATGCAATAAAGTACTCAGAGACCGGTTCGCATGAAGAATATTACGTTTGAAGAAAGTTTTTGCTAGGCTGCTTATGAAAATCATCTCTTCAGCGTCATCGTGGCTGCATTAAAATGCTAAAATTCCATAGAAAGCAGCTGCGCCAACTATCCACCTTAAAAAAATTGTGAACTACACGCGGCTGCATTCGATTAAACCCTTTCAAATGCTGTGCAGTGTATCAAATAAACTAAAAGTTCCAGGAGCCACAGAGAAATTTCTTAACTTAGAAAATCGAATTATCAGCTTCATCAGTAGAGTGGATTTCAGTGTGCTATGAAGTATTCACAGTACAGTATGAAATATATTCATCGAAAATCATTTATGGTTAAGCATGTTTTATCATATTGGAAATACAAAATTATAGATTATCGGGCAACGGTACGAAAGGCATTTTTAGTGCGAAGGGACTGTCGCCTTGTAACGAAGAAAATGCCGGTGTGTGGTGAAGCCTCTGAAGCTAGTCACGTGATGTGGTAGCTGGCGAGAAATAAAGGAGACTTTGAACGGGCGTTATCTTGGCCAGGCCGCAGAAATAAAATAAAAAATTGAGGGGGGGGCACTCTGTTGACCTAAAGTGCGGTGAGGCGAAAGCCTTAGGCGCGGTGTTGCTGCTTGTGTCAGTTATGTATGGTTAAGATGTTGAGCTTCGCCTCTTAAGAAGGGAATGCGACAGCGTCTTTCAACGCTGCCAGGGAGTACACGGAACGCCATCGCCCGTTCGGCTCTATGACTTGATCGTCCGTAAATTGGTTTTTGAGGAAAAGAAATGTATCTGTATCGCATATCTCGGTAGACACCTGAACCTTGCCGTAACGGGCCGGGAGGAAGATGGGAGTGAAAGAAGACACCGTATTCACTAGACGCGCCTTTGTTCATTCCAAACCAACGGGCTGGAATGGCGGAGTGGTAGCGTGCTCGTCTCGCACTCCGGGAGACCCTGGTTCGATTTCCCAAATGGACCAATTTCTTACGCGGTTTTATTTATTTGTCTGGTCCGACTAGAAAGGTTAATTAGGCTACTTGGTTAATCAAGCAGTTAACTAACCTCAGTCCCACTCACTTGTAGCATCACTATACCTAATCCCTTTAATTGGTTGCATGGTTTGAACTTCGCGCACTGTGACGTCACGACCATTTCGACCAACTGAAAAGCGTGACATTTCTGTCGACAACTGCTTACAACGATGAGGCATTAAAGGCTTCCGCCTTAATATTCCCGCGACAGTGTTTAGAATTAGCGGTGGCTCGAACGTACCAGTTTCGCTGCACACTGCAAGCGAGCTGTTTGCTACCGACGGAGCCCATTATGGTGACGTTCAACTACAAAACACGCTCGCTCTGCACGTCGTCGTCTTGCACAGCTTCCATCTGTGCTCTAGTCACGAAAGGGAGGAAAATGCGATTTGAATAGAGCTTTCAGGTATATGGCGTCGATGTCTACCAGTAACAACATGCCTTCGCACAACTCTGCGTGATTAGCAATGCCAAACCAACATATTTTTTTCATGCATCATGTCCACTCCTAACAAAGTCCACATACAAGAGGTTTTGAAATAAGTAGTTGATACTCACTATCCTGTTAGTGTTATATTTCCGTCAGGGGCCTTAATTAGTTTAAGGACACTGTAATATTTTCTCAATTTTTTTGTTTGGTTTATGAGGTTTGACATCCCAAAGCGACTCAGGCTATGAGAGACGTCGTAGTGAAGGGCTCCGGAAATTTCGACCACCAGGGGTTCATTAACGCGCCCTCACATCGCACACTACACATACCTCCAGAATTCGCCTTCATCGAAATTCGAACGTTGCGCCGGGATCGAACGTGCGTCTTTTGGGACAATAGTTCAGCGTCATAACCAATAAGCTGCCACGGTCGTACAAGGTTTTAATGGTCCATGTTTTCCTCAGAGAATAAGACGTAGCACGTTAGAAGGAACCTTAAGAAAACATGCGCGGGATTTGGAGGGCAGACGAGATTTACACTCTGCTAGCTTTATTCTCCATTAAAGCGCCTCCTTTGCTTTATGAAGACTATAGATAATATTTTGCGCGGTCCTTGCTTACAGTAGATAAGGTTCCGTTTCCTTCAATACATTCAGACTTATGGCGGCGTCGAGTTTTGTCCGGTGTTCTTGTCTTTTTTGTAAGCAGCGAGTACTTTTCACCATATAGGCGATGGTTTTCATTATCATGTGTAAAGTTCCTCATCTCGACACTGCCATCTTGGCATGATGTGTCCTGCATATTCAACCAACATATATTTTCTCCTTCTTTTATGTTGTTCTTAAAGCAAACTGATTTTCCGGGGCGACAGCACTCCAATAAGACATATTTGATTTTATTATGTAAATGCAGCTGGCTTATATTCCGTATGCTTCTTGTTTACAAAAAAAGACTGCAAGAAAGAAACTATGATTTTCTTCCTTCTGTCGCACGCGT
This sequence comes from Amblyomma mixtum, assembly GCF_055824585.1. Lineage (NCBI taxonomy): Eukaryota > Metazoa > Arthropoda > Arachnida > Ixodida > Ixodidae > Amblyomma > Amblyomma mixtum. The sequence goes on along the minus strand of NC_143015.1, from coordinate 143,335,339 downwards.
ATGTTTTTTGCAGCGCAATCGTCAACATGGGGACGGCCTTTGGCATCGCGAGAAGCCTGTTGCTATGTGGCCATACACATTGTAATGAGAAATGTAAAATAAATTCATTCAGCAAATATCAAAGAAAGCAGAATTTTCCTGCCTTTGCCAACTGACGCAGGATTCCCAGGATTCTTCTGCTCTGAATATTTTTCATGCGATTCCTTTGTTCAATGGCGTTTGCAAAAACTCCTGGTGCAGAAAGGAATGTATGAGAAGGTCATGCATTAATCTAGCATATTGATGTATAAGTGAAGTGTTATTTTAAAGAAGAGATCATTGACATTATTAAACAAATTCTTCGTAGGTCTCCAGGAAACTGTGGCTGCGAGAAGCCTTCCTTGCGAGACATTCCCCATGACGAAGCCAACATATATGGGATGATCGTTAAGACATATGTGTGCTTGAAGACAAGTAATTGTTACTGCAATACGCTTAGTGGAACATAATAATAACACTTTTTTTCTCTTGAAACGTATTTGCACAGTTTTTCACATTAATTGTGATCACATTACCAAACACTTCGAAATGAAAATCAAATCATCTTACGGAGAAATACAGTTTCTCCAGGATTGATGGCTGTGGAAAAACTGAGTCGTGCACAAGTAGGCGCATTTTTGGCAAACTAATGCAGCATATATTTGTTTACAACCTAAAAATTCTGAGCGATCCTAGCATTGCCCATCACAGCGTACTTCATTTCATTTACTTTATTCGTTTTAACTCAAGCTATGGAATACATATAGAAACGGATGGACAAGAAGAAGACAAATTAAATACTATTAAAAACTGAAAAAAGCAACACAGACCTGATGGTTTCGAATTTCCATTTCATATCTGATGATGGCAAACGCAAAGGTACACACGGTCAAAAATATCAGATGAACACGATAGCAAATTGATATGTAGATGAGAAATAGTGGTGAAATCATCAAAATTCGCTGTTAAAATTTAGACATTGACGCTGATCAAAGAGCTCAAGAATCGAATAACTTGTACCGCCATCAGCACCTCTTGACACGAATGCTCCATTGCGCGTCCTGCATTACAGCCTCTGAGCTCTGGGCGCCGAGTCAGAGACCATGCTGCACGCTGTGTCTCCGGTAGCTCGGTGCAGCTCGTTCCCTGCTTCCACCGTAATGTCTCAGACCCAGCGGCCAAACCCCAGCGGCGCTAATGTCATTGGACATTAGCGCTCGAGCGTTCGTATTAAGCTTGCTGACGGTGGTACACCTAGGCCACAGTATAAGCAAGTGCATCATAAAACTGCTTCTTCAGGTGCGTTTCTTAACATTGCAAAACATTGCGAACATTGCTTAACATGCTTGTGAATAAAAAGGAAGCGAGCGATTCTAGACTCAATAGAGTAAACTGCTGGGTCCGTTGCCTCATAATGCGCAATGGTGGAAGGAGCGAAACGGACGCAGGACAAGAACAAAAAGGCACGCACAGAGCACCGCGGACTTACCACCAATTGGAAGTCCAGCGGTGTCGTGTGTGTATGCCTCCTTGTTCTTGTCCTGCGTCGGTTTCGTTGGTTCCACCTTTGCGTATTCTAGGCTTCCCTAGCTTGAGAGTAGAATGAACTAGCTGCCATGACATTCTTGAAATGCGCAATGGTAATTTTCTCATAATTTTCATAACGAGAAGAAATGAGTGGTGCTGTCTGATACAAAGACTGTGTAAAATGCTGTGTGATATAATTTGTGAAAGAGAGAAATACAGGAATGTTTTCGCGATTGCATAAGAGGGGAAAGTTTAATAGTCTCTTCGTGTGTGTATGGTACTTATTTAAAATGGTACCGGAAGGGCTCTTTCCTATAGTCTCGTCGTGTCTATCAGTGTTGTACACCAGGAATGCCAAATTGACTAAGGTTAATCAATTTGCGAGAGAGAATAAGTTGTGTACAAAAATTATTGTAAGGACTACGGTTTCTGCCTAACCGTTCGGCGCAAGTACCCTATAGTATCGTTAGCTTTACGAACTAAATTCTCAATACGTAGTTTCCAACACAAGTTTTTTCTCTTATGGTTAGTCCTAAAACAACGGTACGATATCATGCTTTGCAATAATCTATTGAATAGATTTGGTTTAAAATGTAAAGTACTAACTGGAATCATGAACGCATTTGCTGTTTGAACAATATATTATCGAATACTTTATTTTAGAGCAAGACAATTTTTCAAATTATTACAAATGAGGTATCAGCGAAAACATTGCTGCAATTATTATTAAAGGGCATTTGCCTACGACACTGGTCAGATACGTAAGATATTTCAGATTTGATCGCTTGCGCAACGACAGAAAGACGAGAACCAATGGCATGATGCAGGGTGCTTGATAACAAACAAGAATTCAAAACATTTTCATTTTTTGAAAGGATAACAGGGACAAAAAATGTCTGTGGCTTAGCTTGGTTAAGCCCGGTAATTGCGAAAGCAATATCCGTAGCTACGCCAGGGTTCAGGTGGTAGTGTAGCTGGTGGTGGTGCTTGTGGTTAGACTTGTGGTGATGCATCGGTTATACAATCCAATCCAATCCAATATGCTAATATGGTAGCTACCGACCTCGCTACGCGACGGGCTGAAAGTGCAGCTAGTATTGCTTTCGCAATAAAAATTTCGACGTCATACATTTTAAGCATATTCCACCGGAATCAGGCGTAAGAGTGGCAGGGCCATAGTTGTGCGGCGGCAAGATGTATTAATCATTCAGCCGTGCAAGGAAACCATTTCTTTCCAGCGGTTTAACAAAGCCAACACACATGTAGTGGACACTGGTGAGCGCAGGAAGCAAAGCAGTAATGTAAACCGTTAACCGTCACTGACAAATTCACAAAAAATCTCCGCAGAAATAGCCAGTTGGACACCTAGAACGCCCACCTAGGTCACGTGACCTTGTGGCATCATCACAACCTTCACATCGAATTATGAGAAACTGCACACCATTGCAAAGGGCAGTTATATTAACGATTGGTGTCGAGAGGTCGCTCGGCAAGAGAAGCCTGGGTCCCAGAAGCCCCGCCGATTGTAGCTCGAGCCGGGGCAGTGCCGCATCGCTTAACCACTGCACGACGCCGCCAGTAGAGATATGAGAGCTCTGTGAGCTCTGTGAATGCAAAGTAGAGAATGACCAATTCCGCATATATGGACATTTGCGTTATCACGTCATATCGTTAATGCAGAACCTAATTATCCATAATGCAGAAAAAATTCGCAGCCCTAATAAAACCCTGAGAGATGACCAGCAACAAAGAAGACAGGACGATGCTTATCCCCTAGAGTTTTCAACTCTGTGGCGTTAAAGGCCGCGTTCACCAGAAAATCCGGTGTTGGCACTGTCGCCGTTTTTGGCGTTGTGAGCAAAACTTTGCGGGCATGGCTCTGGCAGGTGGTCCCCAGGCAGCAACACACGATGCAGGGTGGCCACCTAGGTCACGCGACCTTAAGCATCAACACAAGTAGCCCACCGCATAGAGTGCAAACTGCCTAGAGTGGGAGGTGGCAGTGAATGATTGGTCGCTCGGTAAGAGCCACCTGGGCACCACGAGGTCCACCATGCTGGGAGCACATGTCATCGCAGGGCAGGGGAGCATCGCTTAACCGCTGCACCACTGCGCGAGGCGGGGTACGAGGACACCCAGGCGTCTGTAAATGTACAGTAAAGGACGACCCATTACGCCACACGTCATACCCTCAATGCGGAATTTAATTGTCCCGTCCAATTTCTGTCTCCTTTCCGTTTTGTACAAGGCAGAGGCATGTAAAACATATCGGGCAATGAAAAGCAACAATGCATCTAAAGAAAAAGTGTCGCTGAAGGTAAAGTGGTCATTACTTGTGCACGTGAAACTGAAGCAAATACACTCCACTTTGGAAAAAGTCAGAAGTCAAAGTACTGCAGCCTTTGGTGACAAGCGGGGAATGAAATATAATTATGAACAAACTGCTCAGCAGCTATTTGCTCATATGGTCAATTATTGCCCCCTGTTGAATCAGAAAGTAACCAGAGCCTGCAAAAGGTCGCTTTGTGCGTCACAGAATGGTGCCGCAATAATGGAATGATGTGCGAAAAAGAACACAAAGTTTCTATATGCAAAGCGACAAGGCAAGAGGGTCAAGTGAAGAGTCATTGCTTTTTTGTCTGCAGTACGGCGGAACGAACGCGTTAGCTACATTCACTTGCTGCAAAATTCAGTGATAAGTGCGGTTGGAGTTATCCTGGAAGTATTCATCACAACTTGTGCCCTATTTCCCGGAACAGAATACTGCAAAATGTAAAAGTGCACTAGAGCGCCTGTGCTGCAGTATGGAAAATAATAAGTTTTTTGAGCCGCCGTGGTCGCTGAGCGGTTGTGGCGCTCGGCTATTGAGTCGAAAGATGCGGGTTCGATCCCCGCTGTGGTGGTCGAATTTTGTTGAAGGCCAAATTCTGGAGGCCCGTGTGCGATGTAAGTACACGTTAAAGAACCCCAGGTGGCCGAAATTTGCAGAGCCCTTCTCTGCGGCGTCCCCCATAGCCTGAGTCGCTTTTGGGACGTTAACCCAGCATATGGCCAAAACCGAATAATTTATTTGAATTTCGTTGTAAAGATAGCACGCATCACAGCATTTATTTTCAGCTCACATTATAACACAATTCCTGACACACTTCGTGAAAAACCCGGCATATATTTTGGTCTAGTTAGATGACAAATGAAAATTTTATGTTTCGTGTCGAGCAAAACATTTTAGCTGCGCGATGCGAATGATATGCTAAGTAAGAATGTTCTAGAATCTACGCTGCATAGGAGTGTCCAGAAAAACCGCCTCAGAAGCTGCGCAAATAGACCACACCAAGTCCGCTTACTGTTTAACGGGGCCAAGCGGCGCCGACGTTCTTGTTCTCTCGCGCACAGCCCACACCCAGCTTGATACTTCCGCGTGGTGCACGCAGACTCAGGAGGTAGCGGGAGTGCGCCTTACGTTAGATGGTGACCAACAAGCCTAGGTTTTTCCGGTTTATGCTAGATCGTTCGGTACTTGGATATATCGGGTAGATATATCTTTTCTTTAACACATCTCGAGGATATATCCCGAAGATCGCGTTATTGTTGGGGGGACTTTAAAGGGACACTAAGGAGAATTTGAAGTTGACTTGCATCGACAGAATACCAGCTCCTGATTACAAAAACGCCATTCATACTGACAACAAAGCTCCTGTAACATAGAAAAGAGCAAGAACCAAAATACAGGTATCGCCGCCACAGGCCAAACTCGCAAGTACAAGCTTCATGGCGTCATAGCACAAAACAGTGTTGCTAGAACCAATAGTTCTAGCAACACTAGGACACGAGAAGCTACGAATCACTGAGGCGCAGCAAATGCATGCGCAAATCTCCTTGACGTCGCCAGATGGCGCCACGTACCCGATAGCTACGCGCGCTCCTGCAGCGCCGGGACCAATCAGCGCTTGCTCTCAGCGGTATGGGGGCTCCCGGTATTCCGCTAACGGTAACAAGGTACACGTACGGTATGCTAAAGGCGTCTATTTGCGAGAACTTCGTTGACGACTTCGAGAACGGGATCCATTGTAACGCTGGCAAAACGCCGGTGCAAATGTAAACGAAGCGACGGCCGCAATAGCCGATAGATGCCTTCAACGTGCGGCCGGCGGTAGCTTTCTTTTCGGCTGCTGCTGGGCCGCACTGCTGGCCGCCAGAAATCACGGAGTCTGCGTTACGTCATGTGAATGTCATGTTTCACGTCACTTAGTTCTGTGTCGTCATAGCAGAACCCCAAGTTTGAATCAGAGCGGCGCGAAAAACTATTTCAACTTCGAATCCAAATTTCTTAGAAAAAAATGCATCTTTCGCTGCCGGCCAAGTGGCAACAAAGCCATGAAATGCCGAACTATCGGATTTTGCTATAAAAAAAATATTAATAGTGCTCTCCTCAGTGTCCCTTTAACACGATGCATGCCAGCTGGGGATACCATCGCTCAGATGCTAGGGGAAGACATCTATGTCGGCACATTGCCAAAGCCAAACTTACTATAGCCAACGAATTCACGCTATTCACTTTCTTTGGCCAGCGCAGTGGTAAATAATGCACTTCTCCAGTCCTGACACTTCTTTACCATTCTATTGGGATCCTGTGGTAACGGGCTAATGATGTCATGGGCTGTGATCACTATCCCGTGGTGGTGTCCTGGGCCCCTCGAGGTCGAAATAGTCACTACAGCGGCCACAACAATAGGTATCTTCCCCCCCCACCGCTGTCATATGGCCAGCTCTTTTTAACATAGCTATATCAAGTCTACCGCCAATGCGAAGATTTCTCACCGGTCTTCTTTTACCTTGTATGGTGACGATGTAAAGCTATGGACCAGTTCGGAGTCCCCATGAGAGCAAGAACTAGCCCTACAAACAGGCCTCAATGCCGTCCACGGCGACATCAAGGAGTGCTGCATGAAAACCTGTCCGGAAAAAACCGAGTACGTGGCTGTCGTAAACGGTCCGCGGCTGCGAACCGAGGCCGAACGTAAAATTATCTCTATTCATTTAGGGAACTGTTATTTGCAGAAACAATCCGTAAACTCGGCGTACTTCTTGACGAGGATGGAGGAGCCAAAAGCTGGCTTCAGTGCACGGTGCTTAGTTGCAATCAGGCTTCACACCTTATGCGCCGCGTCTCTGAGCTTGGGTGGGGAATCAGAGGTCGGGCTGCGTAAGGTAGCCCTGGCACTCATAACATCAAAAATCCTGAACACATATTCGTACATGCAGCTTGAGCGAATCAGCCTGAGCGAATCAATCGCAAGGTGATGCGCCTTGTTAGTGGCCTACCGCAGTACTACCCTGTAGTCGACCTACACGCATGCAGCCAACGCAATGCCATGCAGGATGTGGGAGAACAGCAATTATAAGCTCAGCGTGTCCGTCTCTCCACAACTGCGGCTGGCCGTCAGGTCCTGCAGGAATCAGGCTACAGCGCTGACAATTTAGAGCCGCTCTCCTCTCCTGCCCCACCATGGGAACTAATCGATTTAGTAGATAGTATGCCATTACCAGAGAACATAAGTTCAGCTAATCCCCAAAGGCACAAAGCTACTGCTAAATGTCACAAGAAGATTTTACGCAAGCTAGCCAAGGAAGGGGCCATCCAACTATACACAGACGCCGCTCAGTTTCAACATTGCGCCGCTATAGCTTGTCACGTCTCTGTGTCAGGTACCTCTCTAGTTCAACGGCTTTCCGGGGAACACAATGTCACTAATCTCGAGCTCATTGTCATAGGCCTAGCTATCACTCAAATAGTAGAAACACACGATCCGGCTGCTTGCACCTACCCTGTTTACACTAGCGTAAGCCGACTGCCCTGCAGGGAGAGCTGACTATGCCGTTCTTAACACTTTTCGAACAGAAGCTCGTCGCCTGCGAGAGGAGGGCTACACTACAGTTATCAAATGGATTCCTGCACACGAAGGAATCACTGGGAACGAAAAGGCACACCAGGCAGCGCGCGCTGCAGCTCTTTCCGCACCTTTGCCTCGATCCACACTCGTTTTCACTTCTTGGGCCCCTACTGAAGTTGCGCATTCATCGCCGCCTGCTATGGATAGGGCCGAGACATGGCATCGCGCACAACGCTATCTCCGTAACATACTCGAGCTCTTGGCCAACCCTAAGCAAGTATATCGCCGTCAACCTAGCACATTCTGAAGGGTATAGGCGATACTTATTCTCCGAGCCCAGTCTGGTCAGCTTGTGTCACCAGCAAAGTTGCACCTCAGAAACCCGCTCTCATACCGGACCTCTCAAAAGTGTATGAGGCGATAGCGTTATCATCATTTCATCATTTATTGTCCCTTAAGGGCCCTGGGTTGGGCATTACATAAGAGGGGGGGGGGGGGGGGGTTGCGAGTAAAGTATGCACATCGTCATCTAATTTTACATCGAAATAAAAAGCACAGGCAAGGTAACGTTATACATTTCTATAAAAACGTGGGTAATGAAAGGCAATACGAAGAAAAAAAACACGAAAAGAACACCCTTGCGATTCATTTACACATATGTTTACTAGGCATTCATTACAGTTCTATATGCACAATTCTTAACAAGAAAGAGAAAAAACATACAAGGCAAAGCAGAAAATATCACATGTACAGTCCTTCTCAAAAGTAACTAGGCTGCACGTTTTTCTTCTCAGTCGTATATTAAAGCTATTATGCCAGCCCTCAAGCTCTAAATCTCTGTATGGTAAGAAGAACCCTTGTTCTCCCCTTCAAAGAACTTATTGATCTTGCCGAAACCCGCGGGACTCAAGTTGCAGTCGTAGTTCGTCGGCACATCGTTCTGGACAAACCCGATGCAACGAGCGCCAGCATAGCTTCCACGCCGAACGAACGGGCAGCAAGCCGTAAGCTTCGTGATGAACGCGCCATCGATGTGCGCTGCGCTGTTCCCCGCTCACCGCGTGATTCCTGCGTCCCTGCACGACCCCACTGCGCCCAAACGAGGCGAGCGGGAGGCGCTGCCGTCGCGCGCTATCTGTTGGCGCAGCGGCGCACATTGCGAGGAGGAGGAGGAGGAGGGAGTGGTTTTAGTGGGCGCCACCTGGTGGTGCTACGTGCGCGCCAAGCGAAGAGGAAAAGTAACGGAAACGTACTTTGCCACTCGCTTAACTGCGACTTCTGCAATTTCCATGCGCATAATTACTAATATACACCACAGTACATGACTCTAAAGAACCCTTCTAAGAGAACACCGCATTCACTAAACGCGCCTTCGTTCTTTCCAAACCATCGAGCCGGTGTGGCGGAGTGGTTAGCGTGCTCGTCTCGCACTCCGGAGGCCCTGGTTCAATTCCCCAACTCCACCAATTTCCAATTCGGTTTCATTTATATATGTTTTTGTCTCTTCACTGGCCGTCTGAGGCTTCCGCCTTTTCTCTTCCAGTGCAGGATGGAAGGCTGAAACATTTGTTTCTCGTTGACGCTAACGTCGAATACGTGCTCTTCCACTTGCCGGCCTCGCTTATACGGCATGATCTGGTGGTGGTCCTTCGTTGTCACTGGCCTGACGCTTTTGTGGAACGCGTTGCTTTTGCCGGCGAGCACATAGAACCGCCAGTGGGTGCTTGCCAGAGTGGACACATTTCCTCGCTGGAATACTGTGGCTCAATGCATGCAGGCACTTCACGCAGCCTGTCCGATCCGCTCCGAAACCGAATATTGACTCTTAAGCCGCGCAGGGTGCGAAGTTCTATCGACCGAACAGAGAGACGTGCCAGCTCAAGCATGAGCTTTCTAGGACGACCATCAGAGTGGCTAAGGAGCGATCGCGCCGCAAGAGTGATGTCATCACTGAGGAGGGCTTCTTTCATCCTTATCGCCTTGCCCCTTGCTATCGGCGCTGCCTGCTCCTCTCCCGCTCCTTGTCTCTTTCGCCAAGGCGCTTCTCGCTTGTGCTGGATTCTCCAAACAATAGGGGGGATGAGAAAGGGCAGTATCACTCCATTCGCTTGAGCAATCATCATTCTCCGTGTGTCAAGTTCGACAACCCTGTGAACTTCAATATGCTAAAGAATTCATCATCATGTTCTGCCTGACGTGTTCTCTACATAAAGAAAAAAGGGCACAGCCAGGAGTATTTAAGTCCGAATACTGGGTCCGAGAAGCAAGAGCATCATACGAAGTACTCTTTGTCAACTTGAAGCCACCGACTACCATTAAGGGCCGTAAGTGCGTTTTCTGCCTTAACAATAAACTTCACAGCACTGGGCCGGGCTTACTTGTGGAGCAGTATAATTTGTTCAGATTTTTTCCCACGGTTTAGGACTGAGGAAAAGTTGCAGTCATTAAAACTATGGCTGATATTAGGAGCGAAACAGCATCCTTATGTAGTATTATTTCTTAGGAATTCCCTATATTTTCGTTCCTGTTAAAAGTGCGGCAGCTTTTCAAGCCAACGCCTTTTGCTTAAAAATTTCGGCGAAAAACCCTCCTCACGGCTTATTGCCTAGGTACACGTAGCCAACAGAAAAACTTTCACATAAATTTGAAAATTTCAGGTTGCGAATATCTTCACAAACGGGAAGGCAAACATAAAATGGATGCCTGGCTGGCTTCTTCCTATGGACCAAAAGCGTTAGAGGAGCTTAGCAGCAATCGACTGTTCTGTGTTTCACGCAAAGGCGTGATAAATGCAGTGCTTGGGAAAAGTGGGAGACATCACAAGAGGCACATAGTTCTTTTTTTTTATTCAAGCTGTTTGGCAAGCTGGTGACATGAACGACATGAACATGAACGACATGAACATGTGTGCAGACCTACCCCTTCCTAGGGACTGCGGTTATGGTAGGTGTGGTGGTAACGGAAGTGCCGCCGCTTGTTCATGAGGTAGTGGCGTAAAGTAGCCCCATGCTCACCCGAGAGATTAATCCTGAAATGAAACTTCAGTATTTGTCTTAGAAAAACTTTCTGTCCTAGCTTCGGCTACAGTGCGAAAGTCTTTTACTCCTCCCCACCAGACCCCATGTCACTGAAAGATTCTTTTACTCTAGCTTCCTACGTGTCTAAACAAGCGTGCTTCACATTGCCGCAAACTGTGCTGTGCGGATGATAGTGAGGCCTGAAAAGTCGCAACCACCTAGCAGTCGGGTCAACACTAGTCTCCATAATGACGTGATAGAGTTAAGTGGTTCCTCTTTCACAATATCCGCCGTTGCCGTCGCTGACCCTGAGCGAAAAAAACTGAACCGATATCAACCTTGTAAGACGAACGAAAGCTCTGTTAAGCACATGTTTTAGCTTTAATTAAACTTGATTGCATATCAATGGTTTCGCTTCGACGGCGGCGATAGATCGTCGAAGCACTAGTTCCGGCACGACGCTCATCGATGGCTTTGTGTGAAGGTAAGCACACACCACACGATGTTCTATACCGAACGGCATGTGACGCGATTTCCGGCAGTTTCGAGGGTGCCTTCGGCTCCTCGTACGCAGCTGTGGCGAAGCGCAGTGAGTCACGTGATTCGATAGTTGCGAGGCGAGCCAGCGGCGTCGGCTAAACGCGCACAGCTGTGACGAGGGGTGGCGAGACACGTGGCATGACGTCAGAGCCAAGCCTTCGCTCCTCCAGGTGGGAAGGTTAAATTTCACAGCCACATGACATTCAGCACCGTACGGGAAGAGTAGAGCGAAAGCTCTACTCTTCCCGTACGGTGCTAGATGCAATCAAGTAGAGATGCAATCAAGGAGCGTCTCTGGTTCTCACTAGAAGTTTGATCACGGGATCATGATCGAACTGCCCACCGTGGTATTTGGCAGTTAAATTTATGATTGGTCGCTCGAGAAGAGCAATCTGAGTCGCACCACGTCTACCGGTGGCAACACTGCCACCGCAGGACAGTAACGCATGACTTAACCGCTGCACCACTGGCGCAGAAGGGGTATGAAGGCTCCCAGGGATATATTTCATGGGATCTATGAACTAGAAGTAAAGAATGCTGATTTCTGCATATATGGGAATAATCCTATTACGCTATGGTGTCATACCCCTCAAGTAAAGTTTAAGTGTCTCCTCCATTTTTTTTTTAAGAATCGCGTCTATTCAGAGCGCCCAGGACAGCTAAAAAGTCTGGTGTGCCAATCCTTGGTTGCACATAATTTCTATTGGTAAAATCTTCACCCACTTAAAGCCAATTCTTTAAGTAATTTGAAAGTGTACGCACTCTTGCTGTGCGTGAAACCGAGGACGACCGATAAATGCGCTCTGAGTCTTGAATTCTTTCGATTGCGTCCAAAATGACAACGAAGCTCTATCTTCTTGTGCGGCCATCGTAGTGACCGAGCCATTAGCCCACGAAAAAGCAGCCGAGATGTCATGCTTGAGAGGCGGGTGTATGAAAAAGGCCCTCAAGCTGGGACAGAAATAAAAGAAAATTGTATGCGAAAAAAATTAGAGAACAAATATTTCGAAATCATTTCTGATATTTTTTTTTTTGCTATGGAACGCGGCGAAAAGCACGCACCCTAACCCGAGGTGTGCATTAGTGTGTACAATGGAATCCTGGAAGACGATTTTTAAAGAAGTGTTTTAATTTAGTCTAAGGTTTAAGATGAAGAAGGCGCCACTTTTTCGCTCTGGTGTTCTTACGCCGGCCAAAACGGAAAAATATGAGGAATCTTCGCTCCTTCCAAGTTGGATATAGCCACTTGAAAATTATTATTTGTGATACGGCCGGCTCGTTAGGACTCATTCCCGGTGTAATCGAGTACTGATTTGAAATGAGCAATTAAAACAGATTTTCTTTGGTAGGTTTTCTGGATTTAGTAAATGGAATTAATACAATAATGCTTCTTGTTAGGAGATAACATTCCTAACCACGTCTTACATAAGTACCGTGGAGAAAACACACACCTTACATACGGCAGAAGTAGCCATTCCTTTACTTCCGGATAGATTTATGTAGCACGCCGTCTTTGGCACGAAGGAAATTTGTAGTGGCCCCTGTGTGTTTGTTATGAAATTATGGATTTATTGCTTGCTCAGGCTGGAGACAAAGGTATGAATTTATATTTATAAGCTTATATTACGAAGAGCAGAAAGTAGTACGCGTGAGAAATCAAATGCAACAAATTGAAAAAGGTGTTCCACGCTGAAGATACTGTTTTTCCAGAGGTGACCGCTTAAACAATGTGTAGAAAAATATTTTGCTGCTTTTCTTGTGTAAGCTTTCATAACCCATTATAATAACACGACAGCCAAACCCTCACGTTCAGCACAGAACCCGGCAGCACCGGTACATGCGCCGAAGTCGTGCGATAAAAAGCGGATTAGTGGGAAAGCTATTGACATCACACTTGGAGCGGTGGATTTTAAAAGCAATTAAACATCGCTTAAATTTTGACTAAGTTTGCGACATCACTCGAACTTCATTATGACCGGCAAAGAATGCAAAATAAATATTTGCGCTGAAACGAAACTCAGGGTAAGATGAGGATCGAGCCCTTATACCTTAGATCCTTAGTCGGACGCTACCCTAGGGCATCTATGCATGTTCGTCTGGTTTGATTAGAGGGAGGCTTTGTTTTTCTTTTCGACAGTGTCCGCGCCTGCGAAGTGGTATGCGAATAGCACCGATGACTATGAAGAGAGCCATTAACACTATCGCTCCATACACTTAAAGCAGAATTAAAGTGCGCTCCAATTATTTTGTAGGGGCTGGGCGGGAGTAATATGAGCGGTAAAATTACCCCGCTTTAAATACCTATACATGCGCTTTACCATTCGTGTCTTATCAGGTAAACAAGTTGAACAAGCTACAACTGAAAGATGAAGGTCCATATGCTGCTCCTGGCCGTCGTTCTGGTGACCATGTGTTACTCGCAAGCGGGTGAGTGACCTGATATTTTAAATCAATACTCTGCAGATGTGCTAATTGTAATAATGCTTGTGCTACTTTTAACCTACATTTATGACGCATAAAGGAATGTACCAAAGCCTAAAAGGTGCCAGTGGTGCTCCTTTGCACTATCCAAAACGAGGTGTACAGGGTGTTTCACCTAAGAGTTTACAAATTTTTTCAAAAATGCCCTATTTGAGTTAGAAAAGCGCTTTTTAAGGCATAGAATTATCAGCGGTGGAGTACGTAAAATATAGCCAGGATATGCTAACTAGCAGGCTCCGTAAGGAATATTGAATAGTTAACTTTTCACCTATTGTTATTAGGCTTCCTAATTATCAAGAGGCATGAAGCCACCCTTACTGATATTCATATTTTTAGAATATCGAAAACATCGTTGCCCTCGGCACTGCGGCCCAAGAAATTTTCCCTAAATCGAGCCAAAATACATGCTCTTTCGAGAAGGTTGCAGGCAAAGCAACCTCTCCAGCGCACGTAAATTGTCGAAACAGCCAGAATTTGTCGGCACGCAGCGCCGAGTGTAATCACGTTTTCGAAATTATAAAAGCTGATGCGGATATTACTTACGATAGGGCGCACAGCTTCCAATAATTAAGGAGCCCAAAAGTAATAGTTAAAAAGGTAACTATTCAATACTAGTTAAAAAGCCTCCTAGTTAGCACGTACTATACTCCGTTTCGTACATCATGTGCAACGCTGCGAAGGCTACGGAAGTAGTCCGCAAAAAAAAATGGAGAGAGGTGTATCGCTCCACGCTGCTCTGTGGCCGTGTGGTCCAACGCGTCGCTCCGGAGAGTCTACAGGCAATGAGAGTGCGTGGGTTCAAATCACGTATGGTGAAACTTTTTTTCGACTTTTTTTTTCATCGCAAGTTGAATTTCGCCTGACATGGATGAGAAAACTAGTTTTGTTCAGAATCGCTTGAATATTATGCCGTGTTCTGAAATGAACTGCATGGATCTGTTCATTTGATGCATACCGCGTTAATATGAGCTGTCCGAAATTCGTTGTCAGTGAGCTCGCACCGGCTTTTGGTCAGCAGTGGCGGTTTTCTTCCCGATTCTGCAACATTGTGACTATACTTTTTAGATGCAAGCGAGAGGCTTGTGCGAAAGATGACATTCATTCGTCGGGTTTAATTAATTAGCACAGTGATGACTGCTCGTCAGTGGCCCGATTAACAAGTGGCCGTCTGCAACTTTCGATGTCGCCGTTGCCGAGGAGCCCACTTTTTTGTGGGCCTCTCTTAAGGTACCTGGCATGCTATGAATTGTTCTGTGCAACCGGTTAGGTTAGCGGCTGATCCAGTCTTCGCCAAAAGAGTCTGGGATCGACTTTGGCACTGTGCTGTAGAGTAGCCCAAGGACTTGGCGAGAGCAATTCTTTTTTACTGATCGCAAAGTTCAGAAGCAAGATGTCTGTTAATTTAGAATGCTGGTTTATCATGCAGGCACGCAGAAATCATATTGTAGACTTCTTAATCGCCTATTTTCTGACTGTACGTGTGTCACATTCTTGTGCATATCTGCAATTATTTTGTTTTTGTTAAGATATCTTTCGTTCTTAAGCAAAGCGTGTTTTCCTTTGTCGTTGAAGAGAGCTCTATAACTTGGCTATTATATGCGGCAAAAGAGCATTATATTTAAACTGATGGGTAAAATTATTTTTACACACACCACCTCGATATGGCCTGTTTTCCCGTGTTAAGTGGTAAATTTAGAACATAGTGTTGATTCACACAGTGACAGAAAAATAGTACTGCCTCAAGAGTTACAGATTTGTTGTCGTGCACAAATGTATATGAAGGCCAGGTAAAAAGAGTTCCAAGCTGTGGGAACATCAAGAATGCAGAGAAAGTTGTACTACGCTAGGAAAAATATTTTGAAAGAGCAAACAATAAATGAGACAGGACAATAAAGAATGCTGACCCCGCAGTGTTTGCGAGAAATGGTTTATTCTGAAAACAGCCAGTGGCATGGATCACAGTGCCTACAAATTAAAGGACACGTGCAGTGGATGTACACCAACACACAATCAGTCAAGTGGTCTAAAATTGAAAAAAAAATGTGCAGCTATCGAACAACACTATTTCATAAAACGAAAACCTGACCAATGTACTAACAAAGACATGACTCGAAACAAACAAATTCACACTCAACTGAGCAAGAGTCAGCTTGAAATCATTCACATCTCCGAAAAATTAAGGACAAAACATACAGTACTGGCTACCTCAACACTGGCACTGCATAACATGTCAAAACGACCGGAGATTGACAATAATGCAAGACAACACAAAACCAGGAATTCCTTTTCAGGACATGAAGATCAGACACCCATACATGCCATTTCCAACCCTCACACACAAAATGAGGCCCATTCCTAGGGGTTTGTGAATGTTCGAACTTTTTCGACAGCACATTGAATAAATTTCTGTTCAGTTAGTCGAACGAATCAAACAGTACATGTTCAAAATTATTTTAAATGAATCCAATTTGCTCTCAAATTTTCCGATACTTTTCGAATAATTGACACAACGCTTGATTAAGCTCCACTGTATTTTTCTGCAATGAATCTTCCAAAAACTGCACACACTGACGACGTGTGCTAGTATTCATATTCTAATTGGAAAAAGTACTATTTGCACCCCCCTACAAATTCTACCTCACCACCTACACTACAAGTTACTGCCCGATACAATTTAATGAAAATGATTTGATGGAAATGGTACAATTTTTGATGGAAATGTTACGATTTCCTCGGTAGACTGATCAACACACACACCCACATGCACACTTATTTCACATTTCCACCCACGCACGCACAAAGGTGGTCACAGCATGCCGATGAGTCCTCTCTCTTTCCTAGGTAGCATGTGTATTACACATCAATTCGAAGTCAGACAAGTTCTTCGATGCCATTTAAATCTTCTTCACTGGAATCAGTGCTCGACTCATCAGAAGAGGAGTTGCACGAGTCAGAAATGCTGAAGACAACCGGTTCAATTTCAGCGTCAACAATCACATCGCGTTGCCATGCTTGAGCTTCAACTTGCTGCACATGAACACAACAGTTTTGACAGTTTTCTTGGCTTACAGACGCCAGTGCTTCTGGCAGGAGCTTTTCCACTTTAGCCAAAGTGAAACATTTGTTGCGACTTGCAATGTATCCCTTCACCTGGCTCCAAACAAGTTCTATGGGATTGAACTCGCAGTGGCATGGTGGTAAACGAAGCACTTCGTGGCCATGGGTAACCGCCACGGTGTCGATGCGGTACACCATGCTGGGTGTCTTTACCCTTTGAGAAAGCTCCAGCAGTTCTGCCCTCACCATGTCCTGTGACCACGGAACACTTTTTGTGTGAGCCAAAACTGAATATCAGCTTTGCGTGTAGACTTGGTAGGTGCTTTTTCAAGTGCCACGCTATGATATGGAGCATTGTCCATGACGACAATGCTATTGGCCGGAATATTTGGCAAAAGCTTGTCGGTGAACCAATTCTCAAAGTAGTTGCCATCCATCTCAGAGTGGTAGTCGGCGTGGTTTCCCTTTTTTGCTCTGAAGAAGTCAGCAGCATCTTCCACGAATCCTGTTGCACTGCTCCCAGCATGTACAAGGATCAAACGGGCCCCCTTGTCCGAAGGCGCAGCCAATCCCGTTGTTAAACCTTTCAAGAAGGCATCCTGGGATGACTTCACAGTCTCGTCCTGCCAAACGTATTCTTTTGCGTGCCCTGCGTTGATCCAGGTTTCATCTAGGTAGACGATGCACCTGTAAATGCAAAACAGCCGAGTGCACGAGTTAATGCTTGTCAGTAAAGAAAAACACTGCAGCATGTAAGCAGGCAACGCACTGCAAGAAACACACTGCTGACCACTGTCTTACAAACAGCCGCTCAAGAACAATCGAGAAAAAAAATTATCTAGGCTATATTGCTCCTTTGTTCGGGCTTATATTTCGCGCCCAGGCGGCATTCGGTAGCCACTTTATATTCACTGCATGTTTGCATGGGATACTTGACTAATTCGGCAACATTTGAAATCTCTTCACTTGTGGCGACTGCGAACAAAAATTCCCAACGTTCGCAGCAGTAGCGCCAGTAACTCGCACCACCGGAGCAACGGGCAGTGTACGGTGGGTGTTTATTCGTTCCTACGGTGACGACGAGATGTCACTATCCATTGAGGTGCTATGACATTTTTGGCAGTTTTGTTGTTTTTGCTTGCCGCACCAATTGGGATTTAGCGATTAAATATGACCCATGCAAACTCGTGCCCCACCCAAACGTAGCGCAAAACTGGCCGTGAAACGTCACCTCTACGTAAAGGTCCGCAACAGCAACGTGGTTAAGACGATTTCTTTTAAATGTGTCATTCAGAAGCAGCACTCACTGTTGCGACTACGAGGATGCAACGCTAACATAAGCTCTATGTGAAGCCAGTCCAAACGTGCTGCGTAAGAAAACAAGCCAGGAACGACTCGTACCTGCCCTGTTCTCGGAATTCTTTGATCGCCCGTAGGTTCCTGTGACGCCAGGCAATGATGTCACTTCAATCGATCAGCGCAAGGTTCCGTTTTCTTTTTTCAAATGTGAATCCGATGTCCTCCATCAACCTTCACAACGTCGTTTTCTTGAAGTTTGGCAGGTCGTCGTCCTCACTGACAGCCTTTAGCACACTGTCCAGTGTTGGGACTTCCCTCTTCGCGTACATACTCTGCACTTTCAGACGGACGGCATGGACTGTGAAGCTGTCATTCTTTAAAGTTCGCGAGCTTGAAATCTTCACGTCGCGAGGTCTTTTCTTCGGAGACGCCAAAGGCCCACACAAGCGCTTTGCCTTGATTTTGGCAACGGTACGGGGAGATACTACGGTGTCCTCGCTCACAGCACTCGGTACTTCCCGAACAGACTTCTCCGGAAAACGGATCCTGCTACGGGCGTACAGATTTGCAATTATTTGCCTTGCGTGCCTTGACAGCTTGCATGTACGAACCTTCGAGAAAATGCGTGCAGAAGAGGTGGCCGGGGCCGCTGAGCAGGACGCCATTTTCTCAAAAGTGACTGGGAGCCGGACGGAAAGAGTAAACACGGCTAGGGTTGCGGAGACAGCGAAAACGTAAAATGGATAAATACGACAAACGCAAAACACAAAATCACAGATCTCGATCGATTCGCTCGAAATAGCAGCGTTTTTTGTCACGCTGATGACAATTATTATCAATGAAGCCTGCCGGCAAAGCATTTGTTATTTTTCGCTGACCAGAAGTAACGCACTATTTTGTGTCAAGGATGCAGGTTGCGCAAAAAGGAGCGCTAGCTTTGACGGCGTTGCACCTGATGTATGAAACGGAGTATAGCTACATTCCGGCGTACTTTGCTCCAGAAAATCACACACCGAAAAAAGCGCTCTTCTGCCTCAAAAAGCCTATTTTTAAAAAATGTCTAAAGCCTTAGGTGAAACACCCTTTGCCTCCCCCCCCCCCCCAAACACACACACGCGCGCGCGCACGCACAGGGTGCTTCACCTGACATTTTACAGAATTCTTAAAAATAGGCACTTGAGTTGGAAGACCACTTTTTCCGGCATAGCATTGCCAGCGGTGTAGCACATCAGAGTACACCTAAGACATGCTAACTAGAAGGCTGGTTAACTAACACTGAATACGTAAGGTTTAACTATTGCTGCTAGGCTCCTTAATTATTGAGAGGCGTGTAGCCCACGTTAGGTAATATCAATATTACTTTTTAGAATTTCGCAAAACGCGGTTAATATGGCCCAACAAATTTTGGCTGGAGAGGCTGCTTTACCTGCAAGCTTCTAGAAAGCGCATGGTGTAGCGAGTGTGTGTGTGTACATATATATATATATATATATATATATATATATATATATATATATATATATATATATATATATATATATATATATATATATATATATATATATATTGAAAGGGGGTTCGCGTACTAGTGACCTCAGCTATACAGTTCGCCAAACAGCTGAGCGGACGGCAGCAAAATCACAGTCAGTCTACACAGCCAGAGAGCTGGAGCCGCGCGCGCCGGCACACTTCGTCGTCAACTTCTTCGTCTGCCATCGAGGCAACCTGAGGCGCATTCATAATAGTTCAGGCGCGTTACTTGTAATTCACTACAATGGCCCCGGGATGGAAGAGGAGCCATCCTGGCGACCTATGGTGCTGGCAAGAGGAGCGGGTCGTAATAAGTCTTGAGGCGACTGACATGGACAAGCTCACGGCCGCGACGACGCAAGTCCGAAGAGGGTGTAAGCGGCTCTACAATATAATTAACAGGGGATGTTGATTCGACGACGCGGTAAGGGCCATGATGTTCTCTGCGAAATTTCGAAGACTGTCCTGGTGTAGTGGAGGGGACCCAAAGCCAAACTAATGAACCTGGAGAGAAAGCGTGCGCGGTTTGATGGGCATCGTGTTCATGCTTTCGGCGACCTTGGGAGTCCGAGGTGAAAGAACGGGCCAGTTGGCGACATTCCTCGGCGTGCTTGGCGAGTTCGGAAAGGGGCGTGCATTCGGAGGCGTCCGGAGTGTACGGCAAAACCGTGTCCATTGTGGAGGACGGCTCACGGCCATACAACAGGTAGAAAGGGGAAAATCCGGTGGTTGACTGGGTGGCGGTATTGTATGCGTACGTCACAAAAGGCAGCACAGAGTCCCAGTTAGACTGATCTGACGAGACGTACATGGTGAGCATATCGCCGAGAGTGCGATTAAAGCGCTCAGTCAGCCCGTTAGTTTGAGGGTGGTAGGCAGTGGTGGTCCGATGAATGATGCGACACTCTCTGAGGAGGGCTTCCACCACGTCCGAAAGAAAGACACGGCCTCGATCACTGAGCAACTCGCGCGGCGCACCATGGCGGAGAACAAAATTGTGCAGCAGGAAGTGGGCAACGTCACGAGCAGTGGCAGCGGGTAGTGCGGCGGTCTCTGCATATCGGGTTAGGTGGTCGACGCCAGCAATTATCCAGCGGTTCCCAGATAACGTGTAGGGCAGCGGGCCGTAGAGGTCGACGCCAACACGATCGAATGGGCGAGCCGGGCACGGCAATGGCTGCAAGGGGCCGCTCGTACGTGGCGCGGGAGACTTGCGTCGCTGACAGGCGATGCAGGAGCGGACGTATTGGCGAATGTACCCGTACATGCCCCGCCAATAATAACGCTGAGATATTCTTTGAAACGTCTTCAACACACCGGCGTGGGCACATTGTGGGTCAGCGTGAAACGAGGCACAGATCTCAGAACGCAAATGGCGAGGTATCGCGAGGAGCCACCGTCGACCATCTTGCGTGTAGTTACGGCGGTAGAGCAGGCCATCACGGAACGCAAAATGTGGTGCCTGGCGGCGTAGAGTGCGCGAAGGCACAGCAGTGTGAGCGTTGGTCACGACGTCGATGATCGACGCAAGCCACGGGTCTTTGCGCTGTTCCGCAAGCATATCAGAGGCGGTAAGAGGCGAGAGGACGGGTTCAGGCACGGATGAGCATGCAGCGGCGGTGGGCAGAGGAGATCGAGATAGAGCGTCGGCGTCCATGTGCCTACGGCCAGAGCGATATACAACGCGGATGTCGAACTCCTGAAGGCGGAGAGCCCACCTGGCGAGGCGGCCGGCCGGGTCTTTAAGAGCCGACAACCAGCAAAGCGCGTGATGGTCCGTGACGACATCAAACTGGCGGCCGTACAGATAGGGTCGAAATTTCATGAGTGCCCAGACGATCGCTAAACATTCCTTCTCCGTAACGGAATAGTTGCATTCAGCCTTGCTGAGCACCCGACTCGCATACGCCACGACGTATTCCTCATAACCATCTTTCCGCTGAGTCAGGACAGCTCCGAGGCCGACGCCACTTGCGTCAGTATGCACCTCAGTAGGGGCTCTCGGATCGTAGTGGCGAAGTATGGGCGGCGAGGTAAGAAGAAGGCGCAGTGTGGTGAACGCGTCTTCGCATTCGGGGGACCAAGCGGACAGGTGGTTGTCTGTTCCAAGCAGTTTCGTGAGTGGCGCAATGATCGACGCAAAATTGCGGACGAAGCGCCGAAAATAGGAGCACAGACCGATAAAGCTCCGAAGCTGCTTCATTGTTGTCGGCTTGGGAAACTCCGCAACAGCGCGAAGTTTGGCCGGGTCGGGGAGAACGCCTTCCTTAGATACAATGTGACCCAAGATGGTTAGCTGCCGGGCGCCGAAGTGGCACTTCTTCAGATTAAGCTGTAGGCCGGCGTCGGTGAGGCAAGTCAGAACCTGCTGCAGGCGCGTGAGGTGAGTGGAAAAATCTACCGAAAAGACAACGATATCGTCCAAGTAACAGAGGCACGTATGCCACTTCAGCTTCCGTAAGACGTTATCCATCATTCTTTCGAATGTAGCTGGCGCGTTGCACAGGCCGAATGGCATAACGGTGAACTCGTAAAGGCCGTCGGGGGTAACGAATGCGGTCTTCTCACGGTCAGCGGCAGCCATCGGGACCTGCCAGTAGCCCGAACGCAAGTCAAGAGAGGAGAAGTATTCGGCGCCTTGGAGACAGTCAAGAGCGTCATCGATGCGGGGAAGCGGATAATTGTCTTTGTGGGAAATTTTGTTCAGTCGCCGGTAATCGACACAAAATCTGATAGAACCGTCTTTCTTCTTGACCAGCACCACCGGAGAAGACCAAGGGCTGTGAGAGGGACGGATGACGCCACGGTGCAGCATGTCTTCAACGTGCTCACTTATCACTTGACGCTCAGCCGCAGACACGCGATAGGGGCGCTGCCGAAAAGGCGGGTGGGAGCCGGTCTCAATGCGATGAGCCACGGTTGATGTACGGCCTAAAGGCTGATGGGCTGCATCGAAAGCGAAGCGGAAAGTGTGGAGAAGGGCTGAAAGCTGCTGACGGTAGGTGGACGGAAGAGTATCGTCGATGGCGGCGCGGAAAAGTTCGTCAGGCTCAGGTTCAGTAGCGAGCGCGGAATGCATGGCGTTTAGAGAGGGACCGCTGGCTGCCTCGTGGACATTAAGGGCAGAGAGAAGGCAGACAGGTTGAATGCAGCCAGGGGACTCACCAGGTAGCAGGGTAAGGGCACACGAGGATGGATTGTAGAGCAGCATCTTCGTGACACCCCGCCGAACATCGAGGACAGCAGAAGGTAGCGGCAGGTTCTTCCGGCGTACAAAGGAAGCAGACGGCGTAAATAAAACGGTGTCATCCGACGCGGCACGGCACGACAGGGAAACAAGGGCAGATGCTCCCGGCGCTACTTCAACATCTTCAGCGATAGTGACCTTGAGTGGCAAGGGGGCAGAGGTTTCAGTAGTAAGCTCGTCAAACAAAGGGGAAAATTCAACTTCAGCGCGGGCGCAATCGATGACGGCGTTGTTGTGTGACAGAAAGTCCCACCCGAGAATTATGTCATGTGAGCATGAGGACAGCACCAACAATTCGACTGAATACAATATATCTTCAATGATGACTCGCGCTGTGCACGAGGCGAGAGGGGCAATGCACTGTTCACTAGCGGTGCGGAGCGAGAGACCCGTAAATGGCGTCGTGACTTTGCGCAAGCGGCGGCAGAGTTTTTCGTGAATCACTGATACTGAGGCACCCGTGTCGATAAGCGCATGTACCGGCAGTCCGTCGACGATGACCTGAAGAACGTTGCGTGGGGAAAACGGAGGCCTTGAGCTTTTCGAACAGCGCGCAGTTCTTGCCTCCGGAACTGCGGATCTTAGTTTCCCTCTTCAGCGGAGGGAGGGCGACGGCGCATTGGTGACAGTGAGCGACGGCGCGGTGATGGAGAACGTCGGGTCTCGTAAGCACGACGGTCGGGGGCGTACGCGTCTAGCGGCGAGGATGTAGAAGCCGAATAAAACATCTGGGATGGATGCACAGGGGTTGAGATGGTCGGCGATGCCGCCATGCGACGGCGACAGTGGCGGGCGACATGTCCCGCGTACCCACAGGAGTAACAGATGGGTCGGTTATCCGATGTGCGCCAAGGGTTGTAAAGCCGCTGCGGAGACGGCGAAGAAACCGGGGCTGGTCGTAGAGACGGGGCGGGGCGCAGGACGGGCTGACGAGGTGGAACAGTCAGGGGCACGGAGCGCGCCGCTGCTTCTGCGTAGGTCATCCGGGCGGGTATAGGAGATGGTTGGGGATACTGAGCCTCGGCGTAGGTTAAGGGAGCAACCGAAGGGACTGGATGTGCAGTAGGAATAGCCTCGGCAACTTCATGGCGGATGACCTCCTGCAATGGCGCCACCAGAGGAGTCGCAGCGTCGTGACTGGAGGGCATCAACGAGAGCTGACGCGCGACTTCCTCCCGAACAAACTGCTTTATCTGCGGTGACAGTTGCGCCGGGTCGGTGTCAGATGTGAGGGAAGCAAGCGATTCCTGCTGCGAGAGCGGAGAACGGGTGAGGATGCGTCGCTTCCGAAGTTCGTCAAAGTTCTGGCAATGAGTAATGACTTCGGCGACTGTGGTGGGATTGCGTGCCAGAAGCATCTGGAACGCATCGTCGTCGATTCCTTTCAAAATGTTCTCAATCTTGGCGCGCTCAGACATAGAGGCATCAACTCGTGTGCACAGGTTCACAACGTCCTCTATGTAGCTGGTGAAATTTTCACCAGGCAGCTGCGCCCGACACCGCAGGCGTTGTTCCGCGCGCAGCTTGCGCACCGCAGGCCTGCCAAATACATCAGAAAAATTGGACTTGAAAGCTGACCACGTGGGGATGTCGGATTCGTGGTTTCTGAACCATAGGTTCGCAACGTCCGAAAGGTAGAAGATGACGTTGTTAAGTTTGAGTGCATCGTCCCACTTGTTATGGGTGCTCACCCGTTCGTACGATGCCAGCCAATCCTCGACGTCATCGTCGCCGGTGCCACTGAAGAAAGCGGGATCACGCTGCCGCAGCGCTCCAGCGCACAGAACGGTCGGGGTGGGTGGTGCAGGACTGGGCACGGAGTCCTTAGGCATTGTGAGCGGCGGGAGAAGACGGCTGCGAAGGTCCAGGGCGTCAGACGACCGCAACCTCCACCAAATGAAAGGGGGTTCGCGTACTAGTGACCTCAGCTATACAGTTCGCCAAACAGCTGAGCGGACGGCAGCAAAATCACAGTCAGTCTACACAGCCAGAGAGCTGGAGCCGCGCGCGCCGGCACACTTCGTCGTCAACTTCTTCGTCTGCCATCGAGGCAACCTGAGGCGCATTCATAATAGTTCAGGCGCGTTACTTGTAATTCACTACAATATATATATATATATATATATATATATATATATATATATATATATATATATATATAGCGAAGTATATGCTTCGTTAAAGGAAACATATTTATTCGACTCGACGTTTCGATCGGCAGACCGATCTTCTTCAGGAGTGATTTTACTTTGTTAATGCATCCCCTTTTTATAGGGGTGGGTACAGAACAGGTAACTGGGAAGCACAAAGCACATAGCAGAAAAATACGCATAAAAATTATTAGACGCAGTGCAACTCAATCGAAAAAAAAAGGAGAGTGCGAGGAACAGGAAGAAAATACAGCGTCCAGATGCGGCCTCTGCTTTGTTAAGCACCACAGGCTTTCTTATTGACAGGCGTGTCCAGCTGGGAGGTGCACGACAGGTGCGTGGCCCTGCAGCAACTTTCGTAGAAAAATGTAGGAACTTTTTACTTCTCCTGGCCGCGAGGGCAGGAAAAAAAAAATAAAAAATAATCTGACCCTTCAACAGAGAGAGCAGGGAAGAAACCTCGAAAAAAAAAAGTGAAATCGGAAAAATAAAACCTTTGAAGTAGTGCTTTCTCTTCGCACCCAGCAATAATGCACCCACGCCTGGTTGAGCGGAAGTATCGGAAGGTATGTAAAAAATGTTAGCTTACATACTAAAATTAGAAAGGAAAAAAGAAAAAAGAATGGCGTTCGCGGGACCACAAGGTGAGCAGACCCGGGGGGGGGGGGGGGGGGGGGGGGAGAAGGTAAGGCACAATGTGGCATGCAGAAAGGGGTATGACCTCAGACGACAGGGTCAGCGTTGCTTTGTTTAATTTCGTAGACCTCTCACCTCGGAAGAAAGGTGAGGATGCCGTAGGTTTCATTAATGCCACATATGCCATGACTAGGGGACAAGGCACCAACAACGCAGTGGCAACTGTAGTCAACTCGGAATTACACGAGATTACCAGCGCCTCCCTGCAAGACTGCACGATAGCTGAGGCTGAAGAAGCGGCCGTCGCTCTAGCGGCAGCGGAGGGCTATCGGACTGGGCGGTCACTGACAATTCTTACTGATTCACAAGCAGCCTGCCGCAACTATCTTTGCGGCAGAGTCGGTCACAGAGCGCTCCGCATACTCCGCTCTGTAGACTGCAAGACGCAACAAACACATGCAAAACCACACAAGCCGATCAAACATAAGATCATCTGGGTACCGGGGCACACGGGGGTACACGACCTACGGGGGTACGGGGGCACACGACCTTGAGGAATCCCTGCCAGTACCTCAGGAATACTCGGCCATACTCAACAACTACAAAGGCAGCAGGATGCGGTACCCACCACCGCACAAATCTTTAAACAAAGAAGAGGCTGTCACATGGAGACAACTGCAAACGGGGTCATATCCAAATCTAAACACACTAAGTAAAATTCACCCCACACTTTACGCACACAATTGTCCGTGGTGCCATGAAAAACCTACACTGTATCACATCACATGGGCGTGTCAGAAAGTCGACATCGTCCCAGTTGTACAAAACCCCAGTGTGGAGCAATGGGAGGGTCTGCTCTCCAGCGACTGCCGCGATGACCAGATCGGTTTGATACGGCGAGCTCAGCTGACGGCAGCATCCAGCGGAGCCCTGGAATAGGGGCAACCGACCGTTGCGGACGGACTCATCTGACCACATAAAAAAAACACTTGTGCTAGAGCCAAATAAAGTTATCCTATCCTAGTTATCCTATTAATGCCATTTTACACTGTGGTAAATTTAAAAATAAAATATGATTCTCGTTGCTCGCGCTCACGAGTGTTTTTGAAGCCACTCTGGGGAGACATTTACTGTCCGCGTTTCGAAAGGGGTCCAGTCTTCTTGAAGGCAACAGTTACATCGCTCCAGATTAAAACAGCGCCATGGTGTAACACTCGTAACTCCTGTTAGTAATCTTTGAAAACCAATTTTCAGTAAACATGCGTAGTTTCTTTAGTGTTTCACAGTTCATGTTCTCATGTTTTTGCAAAAAAAAACACGGCTATTTTATCCGCAGGTTCTGCCATCAGTTTTTATGAATATGCAGTGGACCAAAAACTACAAAATCAAATAAGAGGTAAGTTGCTCTTTTTTTCTCACTAGAATCTTCCATAGAAGTACAAGAATATGAGTGCGAGCACACTAAGTCTTGACGAATGTTAACGGATGCTGCCGAATCTTGTTTGTGAAATATGAGTTTCTTACTAGTTCACCATATCTTCGACATAAGTATTCATGCAATCTTCTTGCTTTTCTCTCTTTACTCTCGTGCTACCCCGTATTGCGTGCGCTCACAGCATGAATCCGCCATTTACGGCTCTTCCTCCTAAATACGTATCCAAACTCCATGCCATTTAAAACCCCAGTATTTAGCTCAAGTCATTCTAAGGTTGGCTCGAAGCCTGTGCATGATAGTCGAAGCCCGAGCCAGGGCTGGTACGCAGCTATAAGCGCAGCCGAGGACAACCAGATAATCTGTTCAGCGCCTGGCCGGGCCCTCAGAATCACGATTCGGACCTCGAACGTAGTCGCACCCATGCAAAGGCGGGGTATTGACTGCGAAGCAAGTGAATAGCGCTCCTTCTCTATGGATATCAACGCTAATCTATGCAAGCCATCAAAAGGTCAAATTAAAGGAAAATTGGATTTCAGTTATTATCGGTATAAAGCCATTTTCCAACTTTCAGCGTCACTTCTTGAAAATAAACCTCGACATAAAGAAAAAGAAGGCAAAATTATTACAGTAGATATGCGAATGTCGCAATGACGACTGAACAATGCTGCATATTTGAAGATTCGTAGAGTGCAAGGCGCCAAGCCGTTTCTTTCCTGCACTTCTCAAAAAATTACTCCGTAGAGAGAAGAATGGATTAAATATAAATATGTGGCATGACGTCCCGAACCGACACATGAGCTGTACAGACGCGAGGGTCGAGGACTGTGAAATAATTTATACAAGCTGTGATTTTTACCTATGACAGTTGCGGCACAAGACAAGGAATACTTTTGCGCTTTAGACTAATAGAAATACGGCCGCTTAGTGCAGACTGCACAACGGTCCTCCGTTTCAGTGGCTGGTCGCTTAGCCATCGAGTGACCGCGACGGCTAGGCGCACGGAGAGGCAAGAAGTTTATTGCCTCTCTCTCTGATTTCGAGCTATGCTACATGATTGATTATTGTTTTTTAAGTCGTAAGGTTTACTTGTCCCAGTAAGCGAAAACGCGCCTCTGCGTGTGAGGGTTGACACTCGATAATACCCATAATAGATGGCGTCCTCATATAACCAGGAAGGTGGCGGTTAAACTATTGATTGGCTGCGCGAGGTCGCGTTGGAAGAGCAACGTGGATCGCACGAGTCTTACCGGTGGCAGCACCTGCCCTCTCAAGGCACTGGTAGGGGGTGCTTAAATTAATTATTGACCTCGACGCGGTGGCTCAGTGGTTACGGCGCTCGGCTGTTGGCCCGAAAGACGCGGGTTCGATCCCGGCCGCGGCGGCTGAATTTTGATGGAGGCGAAATTCTAGAGGCCCGTGTACTGTGCGATGTCAGTGCACGTTAAAGAACCCCAGGTGGCCGAAATTTCCGGAGCCCTCCACTACGGCGTCCCTCATAGCTTGAGTCGCTTTGGAACCTTGAATTCCTGCAAATCAAACCAAATTAATTGTTGGTCGCAATAGCTTGCTCGCGATAGACTGGATCTCACAAATACCACCGGTGAAATAACCTGCCATCTCAGGACACTGGCACTCAGCTGCACCACTGCGATAGGAGTGGTATAAGAACTCCCATAGATCTATGAATGTTAAGTAGAGAAAAAAACCTCATACCGCATATATGGGCATTAACGCATTATCTGGATGGTACCCATAACCAAGCTTCTTTGGCAGCATCAGGTGGGACTCCCAAGTTGCAACATTTGGAGGCTCCCTTGCCTCAGTACCGTAATAGTGGGCCTCACAGGGAATCTGAGATCCCGTTAGTCGGGCGACAAAGCCAGGCTTGGATGTGCAGGCAGCTGCCTAAATTTGCACAAGCTGAAGTTTGCAATTTCTTCTTTGTTTCGAACCTTATCTATGTCATGCTGGTTTTGCATTGTGAAAGGTAAAAAGTACAGGCTACGCACAGATCATTTTGGACTTTTGTGTGCCGCTCTCAATGGGAGCCTATGTGTCGAAACACATTGTTTCTCCCTTTGGAAGCTGGTGGAATCGGCCTTAGCACTTTGTTGATCAGCTTGTTTGAAGGTTTTTATTGTTCACTAGAGTAACCCATCCTTTTTCTTTTCTGTGCTTAACAGACGATGAAGGGCTTATTTGCCGATCCTGTTTGCGCTCTCTGGTCATAGCAGTGAGGAGTCTTTGAGGCATTTTCTTTAAGAAGTCACCGAGACATTTCATGTCCACACGTACGATTTTCCTTAGAATTCCGGTACACTCTCTTCAGGAGACAGTTCACAAAAGTTTTGATTGAGACATTGTTTTCTGTACCTATGTATTGAAAGGCAGCCTTACCTCTCCTTTGTACACAACAGTGCACTAAAGCGGGTGCAATGAATAGGTGTTCAATCTG
Organism: Amblyomma mixtum; assembly: GCF_055824585.1. Classification (NCBI taxonomy): domain Eukaryota; kingdom Metazoa; phylum Arthropoda; class Arachnida; order Ixodida; family Ixodidae; genus Amblyomma; species Amblyomma mixtum. The sequence continues at coordinate 143,306,056 of NC_143015.1, read as the reverse complement.
CCGCAAATACTTTCTTCTTTAAACTTCACACGTCAACCTTACCCGGCAAAAGTTGGCGGCGGGAAAAAGGGACTTCAGTACCATGGTCTTTTAACTGTCACTTGTGTGAGCAGCCAGAAACTATTGATCATTGCTTTGTGTCTTGTCCTAATGCCGTTTTATTTTTGGAGATTCTACAAATGACTCTCATAAAGGACACTGAGATTACGTTCTGCGGTATAAGATTTTTCCTACAATGGAAGGTTATGAGGTTCCATGTGGTCTTTTAGTGTTCATGGGACTGTGTACTCTGTGGAAGAGCCGCACGACAGATCGCCACGCAGAGCCGCTACGCTCCTCGAAGTCTGTTCAGAGAGCAGTGTGCTGTTGGGGGGGGGGGGGGGGGGGGGGGGGGAGGGTATATGCTGCAGAGGATCGGCCTCCTGATGCCTTTATTTCATGCACGTGTGTGTCTTCTGGGATTTTTATCTTCGGGCACAGTCAAAGCAGGATGCTGGTGTGATTGTGTATGACTGGTTGCGGGATGCGACCTTATTAAGTCGGGCTTGAAGCCTGTGAGGGTAAGTGTGGTTCTATGCAATACAGAAAAAAAATACTGTTAACATGCCGTGTTCACACAACCTGGTAGGTGAGGGTTGAGCTAAGGATTGGTCGTATTATGTTGCTCGGGACAGCAGAAATCCCACAAGTGGCAGCACCTGCTATCCCAGGGCAGTGGCGCACGGCTTAACCATTGCACCACTGCGCCAGGAGTGGTGGGAGGACTGCGAGCGGTCTGTGATTTTAAGGCAGAGAAAGACCAATTGCGGGTCTATTAGAGAACATAAGGTCTATTAGGGAAATATTACGGAGATAATAGGCTTAACCCAAATATTCTCAACAGCACTGAAGCCAGAGGACGCTCACCGCAGTAACCTAGTCCAACAAACACCACTTTTGTGGCAATTCTTTCGTCTGTTCTCAAAAGCAATATCGGCGACGTATTCATCCTGTATGAATTGTTCAAAGTTGTCTGCAGTAAGCCACCGTGCGTTCCGCGCACGAAAAGCAGAAATAGTTGGGATGTATTACTTTTTCATGACCTTAGAGCCTGCTGGCAGCAAACATCATCTTTTGAGATTCAGCCATCTGTACAGCGTAGGATTTTTTCATTTCACCTCGGGCAGCTTTACATGTGACAGCTCAAATGAGGCATACCTTCTCGGGTGCTCTGTACGTCATCTATGGAACAGTCGACAAGCTGAAACAGCCTTTCCACCCTCCCCCGGTGGCTATTTACGCAGTTCTTTCTGAAGTGAATGAAGTGTTACAAGTACCGCATGTCCCACCGTTCTCCTATTCTTAGTGCTGTCCTTGTTGCGCTTGAATTCTAAAAGCTATGCACCAACTTGCCGCACTAAGTGTGTTATTGAAACTAATTGTCCCACAGCATCTAATAGTCATCAGCCACAAGCTGTTAAATAATGTAACCTCATTTTATTACTGCGGGGATATATCAGGCCAGAAGGCCTATCATTTCAAAGAGATGGCACCTGAATCACTCTTGTGCGCCCACCATGACACTGAGTGCGTTGATGGAACGCCATCTCAGGCGGCGCCCACAAATTATATCCATAGTTTTAATCTTGATGTAAGGGAGTTAACGTAGGCAGCTTTCAATAGGGACTAGGGCGGGTTGTCCTGTTTGCCGAAACTGCATGGTTAACGCCAACTTGCGATAAAATGTGCATGTGACATTTCTAAAAAGTGTCTGTGTCGGATGATTGAACAGTTTTCTTCTTTGCGTCTGCACTTTTAAACGATTGTGTCTCATCTTTTCAGCTATAAATGCGGCAGGTGCACTTTTTAAAACGTAGTCATATCCTCCTTTCTTGCGCCTGATTTCGAAGCGAAAAAAGAGCGCGAGGCATACTGTTGTAAACTTGTGTTTCATTTGATCCACTCATAAACCAAGCTGTTCAAAACATCCGTTGTTTCTTCAGCGCTTATCAGCGGACTCCCGCATGTAGTTACATAATAACTGACACGCCTCCTCTACTCGCAGATTTCTCACCTGAAGATCCAGTCGTACTTCATCAAACAAGAGAAGGTACGTATCTTCTTTTTTTATCATCTGCATCTACATCAATAGATTCTGAATGTAAAATTGTTCACAGCTACTGCTGGATCACTTTTCTGCAAAAGTATGTTTTTTGTTGACCCACCATATGTGCGGCGGTGTAAGCAATCCCATTGCTTACTTCTTCACCACATGACCGTGCTTCCTTGCAGTACGTGCGTTAGCTGCACGAGTTGACGAACTGCTCCCTCTTCATCCCAAATACACTCCCGAAGGATACGTCTCTGTTACCGTCTAGACGCATGCCGTTCTAAAGCCCGGTCCAAACATCTGCGAAAAACTCAAAGCTCTAGAGAGACTTGGCATGCGGCTATAGGTGCAAGTCCGGCAAGATCCGGTCGCAAGGTCGCAAGGTGGCGGCCCAGAAGTTAGGCTTATCTATTCCAGCCCGTGTTACGGCTGCAGTCCAACTGCGAGCTCTGTCCTTTTTTAATGCATACCAACGGTAATGTATATCATGCATACGTGGTAAACTAAGGTAAAAGAAGCCGCCATGGAATAAAAAGTTATTTCGCCATAAGTTTTCTTATATACGTTGCGTTCGAGCTTCACTAATTGAAATGAGAGGTGTAGAAAAGAATATTAAGCCTCAAAATTTACATCCAGCGCCATTTTTCAGCGCCTCGATGCCGTTTGAACGGCTGCTGTAAATTTGATCTTTGGTGAGAGTGGACAGGCGCTAGGACTTTTATTCTCTTCGTTGGTCCAAAAACTGGCACTACCTCAAATCAGAAGAATGAAATGAATCAAAATGCGTGGTATAGCGTCAAGGAGCCGAACTTGGCTATGATGGGTGCCCTAGTGAAAGGCTCCCGTGGAATTTAAACTCGGGGGGATCTTCAACGTGCACTGACATCGCATAGCAGACGGCCGCTTTTTGTGCTTCCCCTGTACTGGAACGCGGACGTCGTGGCCGGGGTTGATGCCCGTTCCTCTGGCTCTGTGCCCGAGTGCTCTAAAAATTGAGCCATCGAGGCGGGTCCACCGATAAATGAGTGCTTTGTTTGCGGCAGGGTAAATAATTTTACCGGTGTCCGTTCTGATTGTTGACTTATTGTTGGCTGCAGACCTCCTAATTTTTTTAATCGAATGTATTATAAGCGGAAACAATTCACAGGAAAAATACTCTTGCTGGTGGCTTGGCGAACATGAAGCACTCATGTCAGGATTCCATTAAGCCATAAAGTTTTAATAATAAACCTTTAAACTGAAAAGGGATATCACAAAGGCGAATATCTAATTATGATTAGAAAATGGTTTGGTTTAGTTTGGTTTATGGGGTTTAACGTCCCAAAGCGACTAATGCTATGAGAGACGCCGTAGTGGAGGGCTCCGGAAATTTCTAGCACCTGGGGTTCTTTAACGTGCACGGACATGGCACAGTACACGGGCCTCTAGAATTTCGCCTCCATAGAAATTCAACCACCGCGGCCGGGATCGAACCCGCGTCTTTCGGGTCAGCAGACTAGCACCATAACCACTGAGCCACCGCGCCGGCATGATTAAAGTCAGTTTTTTACCATTACCAAATTTGTACCGTGGTTTATCGCTACTTCTTGTTGACGCTACGAGTTTTTATTTTATGATTAGAAAATAAAAACTCGTTGCATCAACAAGAAGTAGCGATAAACCTCGGTACAAATTTGGGAACGGTAAGAAATTGACTTTAGCAAGAGCCTGAAACATGCACTGAAACAAGCATGCACTGAAACATCATACACAGGCAATTGGAATAAAAACATTAAAAACAATCAAAATATTTGTAAAAAGCTGAATCATAATTGTAGTAAAAAAAAGCGTTCAGAGAATGTCACCTCTTCGCGCACTTCTGCGTGATTTCCCAGACACCATTAGAGCCTGCGGGCGTAGCAATTTCGGTCACAAAGGAAACGGCCTTGACTAATCCTGGCAAGCTCAGCCAGAGACCAACTCCCAAGCGACAAGGTGGTTGGTGGTTTGGCACCCAGCTTTCGCCGATCGCAAACGATAGAATTAGTCGGAGCCAAAGGTTCAAAACCAAAAAGAAGTTCATACAGCAAAGAGACGATACAGAGCATTTCACAGTCACTCGTACGAGCACATACAAGGCGATTTACAATACAATGCAATTGAAGTTTGAAGTTTGAGGTCTATTTTCCTTCAAATAAATGAAAGAGAAAACTGTGACAAAAGGCGGTAAGGCCTGACGAGGTCGTGCAAAGTAACACTAGAGAGCTTACAATACTAAAAATATTGCACATAAAGTGCACTAAAAAGAGAGACAAGCAAACAAAACTACATTTTGTTCACCGGGCACTGCGACAGTGCGACGACAAGATGTTTACTACTGAGCCGTTCCACAGGCTGGCGCACGCTGCCTCACTGGCCAGCGGCTGGCCGAGTGATGTCGACCCGGAAGTAGAGCGGGCGCGCTTCTCTGAAACTTGAGCGGCGGCTCGGGCTGACAGAGAGGAGAGAGGTCAACGCCCTTCATTTACGGGAGGGTTCCGCGCCTGTTCGTTCTTCGCGCCAAGAGAGGCACGAACGTACACATAGTATCAGCTGCGCAATTCCCTTCCCCTTCCTCATTGGCCAGGCACAGAGAGTGGCTTCGAGAACTTTTCAGACCCTTCTTGCGTTGCACCGCCACCGGCGCACGAGTGAAGGGCAGAGGACATCACTTAGCACGCTCAAGGCTACGCCCTCTCAGTAAGAATTGAGTAGAAATTACTTCAACCTCCTCGCACAAACGACGACGCACGCAGAAGTCATTCTTTTGGAGTCGTGCCGGAGAGCGAGGTGGAGAGGGAAGCAACAAAGACAAGGTTAAGCGCTCTCCGGGGTTCCTTCTCCACTGTTTCAACAGCGCGCGCTGGGGAGTGCGGCGCCGTTTTTTTTTTCGAATATGCGCTGAATTTTGTCACAGGAAATTAATTAAAAGCTAAACGAGAGAGACAGAGAAGCTCTCTAATAAAGGCAGACATTCTAGGCGTCGTTTTACGTGCACTGACATGTACTCTGCGTTTGGGAGAAAAAGGCAGCATGAAAACGGAGTACACAATATCAGTGAAACAAATTTAAAGGAGGAAACATGAGCGTTCATAGAATTGCATGCAAAACAGAGGCGAAAGTGGTCAAGTATCAGAGTTGCCGCGGGATATGCGAAAGTGACGAAGGAAATCCTTTTTGCCTTAGGGTGTATGCTGGGCGTACTGTATGTTCATTTTCTCCTGGGAGGTCATGACATCTAACGGTAGACATCCTGCTTCTACACTTCCCGAGGTAGCGGATGACTGTGCGAGGCATAGACAGACCCGAATGAAGTTTTTACGCGCGGCTTCGAGTGATTTCCTACTGGTGTGAGATACCCGCTCGCAATACCGAAGGAAATAACGCAGTTCATCTTCCACGTAAGCTGTTCTAGGAGCACCATAGAATGGCAGGTTGTCCCACCCCAGTCTCAAGGTGAAGTCAACGAAAAGTCGCAGTTGTACATATGGGTGGTTACTTCGGTGACGTCACTTATGACGTTACTGAAGTGACCACCCATATTTCCTACTTTGACTTCGTCCTTGACTTAACCTTGTGACTGGGGTGGGTCAACTTCGACCTAGGTCTGGCCATTAAGCCTATGGATCATCTTGGTGCAGCACCTGGCTAGGCACTATGGCTCTACTCAGGTATGACTTCTAACTCAGCTAAAGGTCAAATCTGCACAGTCCGCGATTGAAGCCCGAAGTCCCATAGTGAAGCTTTCGCTTCAGATGACGTCGCATCATGACTTAACTTATGACATCGCTCAAGTGACCACCTATATGTCCAACTTTGACTTTGGCCTTGAGATTTGGGTGGGCCAACCTCAACCTTGGTCTCACCTCAAAGCCTATGGACCACCTTGGTGTAGCACCCGACTATGCCCCATGGTTCTACTACTGTTTCACCTCCAACTCAGCTGAAGGTCAAATTTGCACCGTCCGCGATTGCAGTCCGAGGTCCCGTAGTGAAGCTTTCGCTTCCAGTTTTAGCGCAGCGTCTACAACGCCCGAATGAGCGCTGTAGAGCGGAGCACGATGCTGCCCCATCTGATGGTGAAAAGCGCAGTTGAGCTGAAACGAATATGAATACAAGGATTGGGTCGAGCGCATACGGCAGGCTCTGTGAGATCATGAATGACAGTTTACCAATATCCCTTAAGAGAGAAGTACAGAAACGCTGTATCCATAGAGTTTCTTACTATTACCTAGAGGGAAAGCTGGCAGCCCGTCTATGGGATTTCATGGAGACCCCTCGTGACCACTTCATCCACCATGGGCGCTCAAAGCATCACGGGGCGGTGAGCTACCGACTGCAGAACTACAACTTGTGGCCAAAATATAATGCAAAAATAAACGCTATTCGATAATCAAGAATGCCCTAACGTTCAATATCCTGTCTGTAAATTGCAACAAACAAGCAGAAAAGCATTTAAGTCCAAAGTTCGCCCAAAATAAGGCATGGCTAGCTCTCCTATTGGCCAAGTAATGAACACTACCAAAACTAATATTTCGTAATTAACAGGCGCACTTTTAAAAGTAAATATGTTTTCAAAAAAAGATGTTGTTGCTTAAACACTACAAGAGGTTTTTAATGACATTTCAAAAAAGCGAAACCTTTTATTGGCGTCGTGTGTCGTCGCGTTTTCACTACTATGGGTTTTGCAAATTTCGTTCGGGCGAAAGTCGTCTGCGCTCACACGAACAGCATTTTCGAAATGAAACATCTTAGTAGTGTCACTCCGTGTTCCCAAAAAATTACGACTGCGCCGCAACAAGTAGCTCACCGCCCCACGATGCTTTGAGCGTCCATGCTGGCTGAAGTGCAGCGCCGCCAGCTTTCCCTCTAGGTAATAGTAAGAAACTCTATGGCTGTATCTTACTGGTACTCACCTATGGGGCAGAAACGTGTAGGCTAACGAAAAGGGTTAAGCCTAAATTAAGGACAACACAGCTAGATATAGAAAGGAAAATTACAGGTGTAGCGCTAAGAGACCCGAAGCAGCGAGAGCGGAGAAGGGAACAAACGCGATGTAATGACATCGTAGTCGAAATTAAGAGGCAGAAATGGGCTCGGGCAAGGCATATAAATCGAAGGCAGGATAACCGCTGGTCCTTAAGGCTAACGGAGTGGATTCCAAGAGAAGGCAAGCTTAGCGGAGGGCGGCAGAAAGTTAGATGGGTGGATGAGATAAAAAGTTTACGGGGATAGGGTGGCCGCAGCTGGAAAAAGGACAGGGTTAAGGAGAGACATGGGAGAGGCCTTTGCCCTGCAGTCGGTGTAATCAGTCTGATGATTATGAATAGGAACCGTCATGGTTGCTTTTATTATACTAAAACTCCTGAGTAAATATAGTATCTGTGTTTCTAGTATATTCTTTAACATTAGTGGTTCTTATAATCTAATGGTAAGTATTTTGTGTTAGAAGAAAAAAACGTTTGGCACTGTGATGGTGAAGTCAAGCCGAAGCCCCGTTCGCTCGCTCGCTGGGTGCTCTCCGCTGGAATGACGAGACGAGCGGGTGAGCGCGCAGCGCCGTAAACTCGCTGACCGCCTATGTGTTTTGCGTGTGCGCAGCGGCGTCCCCTCTAGTTCGCTCCACTCCGCCGGCCGCTGGCCCGCTCTGCTAAAAGTCTCTAATGAATGATCGCTCGGGAAGAGCAACCTGGATCGCACAATCCCCACAGTTTTACAGCGCCTCCCATCGCAGGGCAGCGACGCATCGCTCAACCGCTGCACCACTGCGCCAGGAGGGGTATATATGAGGACGCTTAGGGATCTGTGCATGTAATTTCGAGAGTTAACAATTCCGTATATATGGGCATAAACTCATTAACGCTATCGAGTCATATCCATAGGGCGGATCCTTAAATGTCCCCTCCAATTTGACTTCAACTTTTCGACGAGGGTACTGCACCAATGCGATACTTGAAGCCCTTCACCACCGTCATCACGCAACTCTAGACGACCAACGTCGCTCACCCGAGCGCGCAGTTTGCCGTTTGTGTAGTACTTACCACACTTGCCATCTCCTACTACCGTGGTCTTCCACGTATTACTAGATGCAATGGCCTAGAGGCCTAGCAGACTAGCTACTGCGCAAGTTGTCTCCTCAAACCCTCCCTATGTTATAAAGCCTAAAGTCGAGGAAGCTGGAGCAGCCGCACCCGCTCCAACGATAGCTCTCCTTTTATCACAATTACTCCACGAGACCTCAATCTCGCGCTGCTCCCCAGCACCGAACGCAGAGTCGACATCCCGGAGGCATGGAAAAATAATTTATCGGTTAAGCCGCTCCCCAAATATATGAATTGGGAACATAATCAGGGGAGGCGTGAAGCCAGGGAAAAATTTATTCAAAATTATTACGGAAATAAGACAGGCATATACTACGTGGATGCAGCGGGTCCAACCGAGGAGGGCATCTGCACCATTGCGGTGGTGCACGAGGGAAAGCAGGTGAACGGGCTCTCGGTAAAAAGTAGCGACGCGCTAATGATGGAGGAAGTGGCGATTGCACTGGCCGCCACCCACTCCGACGCAGCGTACATAATGTTGGACTCGCAGCAGGCCTGCCGGAATTACGTGCGGGGTAGGATAGCGTCACTCGCCCGCAGAATACTACTGGCATCTGAGAGCAATTCAAATTCGGCTATGAGTAAAAAACAGATAGTATGGGTGCCCGGTCACCAGGGGGTGTAGAGAAACGAGGCCGCTCACGCGGCTGCCCGAGCGTTCCTTCCCCCGGGTTCCACTCAATTTCCCGGTTCTGCCGCGGCACTCATACCGATTCCGCTAATCTCTTACGCGGATATCACAAACCATTTACGCCTCTGCAGGAGGGCACTCCCGGGACCCGCCAAGGGTCTCGACAGAACCGAGGAGGGCCACCTCAGACGGCTCCAAACCGGGTCTTTCTTAAATCCCACCGTACTAAAACACGTGGACCCGACTTTCACGGGCAGGTGCAAATTCTGCGGGCAGTATGCTGACCTATACCACATGGTGATCTCAAAATGAACAAGGAAGGGGAAAACCTCAGGTTGCTTGAGCCAACGTTTCGACAAGAGGACTTGTTGTGGGCCTGCCAGTCAAATACAAATATAGCAGTTATAAGTCAGCCAACTAGGGAGGGCTGGGAGGCGGCCCTGTCCAGCTCGGAACTGGAGGCCCAGCGGGCCCTGGTCCAGAGAGCACGGGCAGCGGCGGCAGCCAATGGCGTCCCGGAATAGGGACTGCCACCCAGGTCAACGTCCATCCCCACCTTCCCTTCCCAGTTCAATACAGTGCCACAATAAATGTTTTCTCCTCCTCCTCCTCCACGTACTCCATCCGACGTGTGAAAGAGAAAATACCGATGTTTTGAACACCATGGGCAAAGCTCTCTAATTTCTGCCGGGACAAAACTTTTTGCGTTAAACGCACGCACCGGTACTGTTCCGCACGTATCAAGCAACTGCATATACAAACATGCCTTTATATGTCAGTTGGCACAAAGCGTTTGATGGGTGAATTCGGCTTAAGTGGGGCGAGAACATAAACCCATATTTTTTAAGAGATACAAACATAACGCAAACAGGGCCTTGTTCCTTATCCTGGCAGGATTATAACAAATCACGTTTTTGTGGCCTTTTAACGAGAAGATCCAGCAAGCGTGATGCCATAGGTATAGGCCATACAGTATTTGCTCTATCAGTCACGAAAATAGCAAGCTAGACGCAAATCTCCTTTGGCCATTGACACATCCTGTTCTGGGATCTTTTCACTGATACCTCAGCCAGAATCACGAAAGTATACATTAACTGTCATGAGCATATCACATGAGCCACTCCTTTCGCAGACTATGTAAACTGGATGGCGTTTCGGGCTGTCGAATAGTTTGCTTCCTTCGTCTTCTCAGTAACTTAGGTACTAACGTGGATAGCCTATTCAGTGCCGAAAATACAACCTGGATGCTGTGGCTTTTATCAACACTCTAAATTGTAGAATGCCCTATATAAGTAGCGAACCGTCGCAGCGTTCTTCTCTTTCTTATCGTCATCGCTTGTCACTGGTGAAGTGGACCTTTTCATACAGCCCAAGAGATTTTGAATTGATCCGGGAATTTCCCCAGCTTTATGCTCATTTTTATCAAAAAAATTTCCGTCCACTTTATTGGCAGTTCGCTTCACGCAGGTGTTTAGACATATTTGAATGTGTAGATGAATTTTAAAATATGGTAAAGTAACCTCCAAAAGCTCAGGAGCTTCCGTTAGTCTTGATATTTTAAAGGTTTCTGAGCATGTTCCTTCACTTGATGTGTATTAATGGACTAAACCTTGAGAATTCTAACAGGGATTTAGAAGATCAGTTCAATGTTAGCAAGGACGGGTGTTCATGCTAGATTTATGAAACCATGAACTCGTTCTTGCAACATCAATTTTTCGCGCGAAAAGTAGGCAAGACAGGAACGCTTTCGTTTAATAGTCCTGTCGGAAAAAGTTGCCCTCATGCTCACAGTGGAGTTTTGGCCGGTGAGCGGAGAGCTGCAATGAGGGTGCTCTCCACCTAATGTTTGAAAGCGATACGCTTGCTCTTGCGTCCAAAATTATAAAATTCACAATAAAAGTCCCAACACCTAGCTTAGAGATGGAGTGTGCAGGTTGTGCTGCGCCTACATCCGGTGTACAAAAATTTAATCAAAGCTTATAAAAGACATCGTTCTCAGGTTGCATTTTTCTGGCCGAATAAGCTGTCCAAGCTATGTGGACAAGCTTCTGGGAGCACCAAGGAACAACTTGTAAACAAATGAGCTGCCAATCACATCACCGAATTAACCCAGAATGCCACGAGCATGGTCTTGGCCATCAGCTTCATAGGCAAAAAAGTCTAGGTTGCTTAAGCAGGTGAAGATATCACTGAAACGATCCAAGCGCACCAGCTGTCTATGCCAAAAGTGAACCTGCACCTAGAGCCACCGTACGGATCGGCAGAGGAGTGATTTTTCTCACGAATTGTTTGCTCGTAAGCCGCGATTTGACCAAGCTAGAATGAAAACTTCTTGGAGCCTGTTGAATTAAGGAAGAGAGCAGAAAGTGAGCTCGGTGTCTTCTTTTGTTTCACACAGCTATAAAGTTAACTTTTTCGGCATTATAAACTTTTTCGCTTTCCAACGGTGGATTGAATTTGTTTTCTCGACCATTTTTTGGGCCGGCCCAGGAATGCTCCTTAAGCAGAGGATTTCCCTTAAAAAAAGACAAATTTTAAGCTGAACACCGTTCTGTGTCTGCTCTTCGGTTGGGTCCTTTGAAGCAGGTTTCGCGAAGCGGCATCAAGCGGTTGCTAGCGCTGCTGATGACTCTCGCGCTCAAGAATATTTGTACTGCAACCGTGGTTACTCCTGTAGCCACAGTTTCTTCAGAGTGTACTAATGGTGCTTACAAAGTTTCATGCCTAATTTTAATTAAGGCGGCATGAGCGACTCCTTTTCATTTTTATGATATGATGCAGTGGTTTGTTGGTGTGCATGGCAACCCAGGACAATGCACAAAAATACACTACTCAAAGCCTACCAATTGCATAAACGCTTGCTCCCACTATGTCTGTTTTAACTGTTTAATCATCTTCCCATTTGCAGGTTGTCCTCTGCAAAAGGGTAGAATATTGCGGTTCAAGAGAAAATTTACATTGGAAAGGCCTTGTATAGGAGTTATATGCCCATTAGATGGACGGACTAGGGTAGTCAAGTAAGTCCTATATCTTTATTATGTTCATTCAGCAGCGCTGAAATAAGCCGTCAGTGTCGTGCCGCAGGTTCTGTCACCACAAAAGAGATCACGCCAGCGGGTGCCCTCCTATTCGCATCGTAATAGCTACGGGCGCAACAGAATTTTTTTAATGCACTGTCTGCGCTAAAAACAATTCATAATTGCAGAAGCGGTTTTTTCTAGAGACCCTCGGGCTACGGAGCAGTACATTGTACAATCAAGCCATAGCCATTCACTTAAATTCTTGCTGTGATGGGTAAAATATCAGTAAGCTGTTGGACTTTCCATCTTCCTTTGAGTATGAGGTGCACCGTTGTAATTTTCTTCGCTGTTTTTATGAGCTACGTTCGCTATCAGTAAAACTTCGGTTGGGCCTAGTTGGTACATGATGTTGTGAAGGTGTAGGTTGCGCAACTACGGGACGAACCACGAAGAAAAGACACAGAGACACACACAAGCGCTTGTGTGTGTCTCTGTCTTTGCTTCGTGGTTCGTCCCGTAGTTGCGGAACCTACACGTTCGCTCTCAGATCACATGAAAAGGAGCGCGATTTCAGTTTCCCATCTCGACTCAACAACATCCAACAATATAGAATAAGCAAACATTTCTGCAAATGGTGTAGAAAGGAATACAGTCCAGACAACTTATAAATGAGGCAGTTGTAAGGAACGCTTGTTTATAACAAACGAGAGTGGTGCTATAGTTTATAGACGATAGAATGAACGACCGTCGCAGCACAACTCGATTAGAGCGAATGAGAAGGGGCCTTGAATTCCACGCCGCAATCGGAAAAGGAGTGCTTTCCGCCAGCATGGATGCCGAAAAGCGCTAAGCTTGCATAGCACCTCCCCCCCGTTTCGTGAATAACGCTGTGAGCCCAAAGAAGCAGTAAAAAGTCGGCATTGAAACCACCGGTAAAGCGAGCATTCATGGTCTGCAGTGTAAATACATTCGTGCATGCGTGCCAGGTGCTCTAAAGTGGAGACAGAAGTGCAGTGCCTGCAAGAAATTGGCAACGTACGAATGAAAAAAACTGGACTCCGAGAGTGCTCAACCAACGGCAGCTAAGAATTTTAATTTCCAGTCATATGACATGCTTCCTTGGTTCAGCAGATTTCGTGGCTCGCGTTTTCCAACCGGTTCGCTAAACTCTTCATTGGATAAGGTGCTTATCAACCGAGCCGCAGTACCCGGGTTCGAAACGCCCTCGTTTCGACACAGGCGAAGCGCAACGGGCGTCCTAGTGCTGTGCGATGTCAGTGCACGTTAGAGAAGCCCAGGAAGGGATTAAGGCGGGAGTGAAAGAAGAAAGAAAGGCAGTAGTGGTGGTCGAAATTATTTCGACCACCACTGCTGCCTTTATTTCTTCTTTCACTCCCACCTTCCTGCCTTCCCTTGCGGCGCGGTTCAGGTGTCCACCGAGATGTGAGACAGATACTGCACCATTTCCTTTCCTAAAAAAAACAGTTTTTGACATAGAACCGGCATTGCTACTGGCATGTATCCTCGCAAGTGCATTGCCCTCTATAACATCGTCGCTGCATCCGTACAGCTTCTTGCAGCATTGGAAACGCGGAGATAGGCATGCCACATGTTGCAATAAACGCTCATATCCTAATTAATAATATCTTGTCCCTAAAGCAAAGCAGCCCTTTGGCAAAAATCACTTTAGGGAGAAGGACGTGACCACTATAGAGAGCTGTGAAAGAGTTATGTGGCTTGATTGATGAAGCAGGAGTGAATAATGAACATTTTAAAGAATTAAACGCCACCTTTTGCCTGAATTTGCATTTTTCACTTTAGTAGGGGAACTGCACTTTAACTATCCTTCGGTACAACGAACACGATCCTAGTGACCGCCACGATCGTCCTAAGTGGGCTCGACTGTACGCGCATTTTTCCCAAAATCATAAAATAAAGCACGAGAGGTTTAGCACATCGGACACAAAACGTTTTTGTGCAAACCACTTTCCGCAAAAGTTTATTTTTGAACGATGACAATAAATGGGTGCTTGTCGAACCTATACGTCCTCCGACTGCGCATACGTCTCGTGTCGACGCCTCGCACACTACCACGTGATCAAAGGGAACTTACTGAATTTTCATTGCCGAAACTATTGAGATGCGACGTGAGCAGCTTAGGTTAGTCATTGAATCAACAGGCAGCTTTGATAGCGGAACATATATCTAAAAACGTCGACATATCCAGTCAGCGAGGGTTTCTAGTGTTAGCTTTCATCCGACTAATTACAGCTAAACATGAAAAATCACGCGGACAGAAGCAGAATTAAACCTGCCTGGCGTTACTTTTGTATCTGACTTCTGCGTTTCCATTGTTATTTTGCTATAGAGAACCAATTAACGTTAACTTCTATCCTACCAAAAGACATCCTTAATGCCGGATTCAAAAATGGCATATCCGATTTCACCTTCAGTATGCAGTTAGTTGCAAAACAGGAAATAATTTTCGACAAGCCTTTTTATGACTGCTTATGTTTCGACTGACTGAATTGGTAGCGCATGAAGCTTACATATGGAATGGTAGTATTTCCAGCTTTTCTCGATGAAACGGCAGATGGTCGAGCAGTCTTCCAAAATTCATGTTTTTTATTGGTTTAATGAAGTCAAGGGTTCGGCGAATACAATTAGTCAATAGCTTGCTAAATACCTTGAAAACGTGGAGACTGTGCTTATCGGCCTGTAATCTTTCAAGTGATGGAGGTCCCCATTCTAGTAAATCAAAATTCTGGCAACGTCCTTTTAAGATTACGCTTCGCTCAAGCTCATGAGGTGCTGCATGTACGGGACGGCAACACTTTCTTGCATAATGTCCCCACCATGCTTCAAAAAGTCTAGTTACCTGATCTTGACGACCCGCTGCTCCCGTTTCCATCTTAAGCAAGGCTTACGTTATTTCGTCCTCCGTTACGGACGGGATGCCTAATTCTTCCATACTCTGTGCTTCATCATTAGCTTCAATCATTTCGGGCAGTGTAGACATCTGCGCATAATTATTCGGCTCTTTTAAGTATCTGATACTTATTTTTACTGACACTGCCTTGCTTGTGTCTGAAGGCCTACGTCTGATTCTTAACAGACATTGATTTTTACTGGGCCGCTTCTACACTGCTTCCATTCTTTGGTGACTTGTGGATCATTATTATACCTTACTTCTTATGGCAATTTGCCTTACTGAAAACATTTTCAGATCTCCTAGCTTTATTTAATCTTTGAGGTTAGAGGCTTTCATGCTTTAGTCTTTTTCACTGAGACCTTCCGTTTCCTTAAAGAGTTTTCCACCATCCTGTCTAGCTAATCTTCTCCCTAATTTCGTTATGCACTACCTAGTGATAATTCGGAGATTATCACTGTGCGCTCAACCTTGAGGTCGTCGTCGTGTCAAGCCCAAAATAGAAATATAGCAATATCCTGAATTCCATGGCCTTTCCTCTTATGGCAACCTCACTGACATGTTTCTCTGGTTCCCTGATCGAAACTAGGCAAATTGGAGACCTTGCCGTCGTATGGTTTCTATCTGTCATTTTTCAGCTCCCCTTAATCTTTCACTATGCTAGGATGCGCGCGGAATGTTGTCTAGTTAGTTTTTAGTCCTGTCAGTAGGCCACTGAAATGCCACTTGGGGTTTTTCTGTCTCTGGAAGTAGCAATCATGATCCGGTAGTTGTTTCGCTCTGCGAACTCTGCTACTAAATCCTCAGCGCTATTCCTAGGAACCTGCCGTACACTCTCACAGCCTGGTGGCATGCCTGCTTCTTCTAAAACTCGGTACGGAAATAGCACATCACGACAGTGTTCTACGTTTTTACTCCAATCATACTACAGCTTCATCAAAAATTTTGACCATTTCATCATTATGACTTGATGTAGATGCATACATCGATACAACCGCAAAAACAGAAAGAGCGCGAATGTGAAACAAAAGTTGCTTTTGTACACGGGATATGCGGCCAGGTGGACGCGAACTGTTGGGATAATTGTCGTCGTAATATCAGTAATTATAATTAAATGCAATAATTAAGTTTTTATTCACTGTTGTTATCATGCATATTTATGCTGGAAACTTAGAGACAGTGTAATTTGATGACTATTCTATATGAATAAATTTAGTACCGCGCCTGTGCCCTGAGATACGCACATCTAAATTTTCACTTTAGCAGCAGGCTATATTTAGCGAGATGGAAGTAGTTCATCTCGAAAACCAGCGCGAAACAAAGGACCAACGATCAACGACCATGTCCTCTTCTCTTTCGTTGGTCCCATGTTTTGCACTGCACTTCAAAATAAAATCACAGCCCAATCCGTAATATCACGCATGTGAAACTGCGGTCCTCAGCGTGAAACTCCTCCTAGTGTGACGCACCTGTGGAGTGACAGGCGACGCTGATTACGTTTCGCTCTTGGCCAGCAATGCGCTATCGCTTTGCTTGACTACATGCGGTCTAAAGCGGCACCACATCTTATCCGTTCTAACAGCAATCGCTTAAAGAAGTAGTGTTCGCGTCACGCTGCGCGCGCAGTAACTCTTCGGTTTCGTTGGCCAAGAACAAAGAGTAATCACTGTCTCGTGCCGATCCTCATCCTTGTCAGGCGGAGCGCCATTCGAACGACTTCATACAAATATCGTTCTCGGTAAAAAATTGGTTGGTTTGGCTTATTGGGGTTTAACTTCCCAAAGGGACTCGGCCTATGAGGGACGCCATAGTGAAGGGCTCTGAAAATTTCGACCACCTGGGGTTCTTTAACGTGCACTGACATCGCACAGCACACGGGCCTCTAGAATTTCGACCATCGCGGTCGGCATCGAACCCGCGTCTTGCGGGTCAACAGCCGAGCGCTGTAACAACTGAGCCACCGCGGCGGGGCAGTAAAAATTGGCTCTAGGCCCCTTTCTGGTTCCAGTGAAGTTTATCTGTTCATTTATTTTTGAATAAAAAATACCCTTAAAGGCTCTCTTTTGAGGATACCACATAAATGGGGGGGGGCAGTAAAGAATACGTCACAACAGTGAAAAAAAACAAAGGGTGACTAAACAAAAATAAGCGCAAAATATTCTATTGAATTTTTTGAAGATATTTCAAATTACAACGCTACTATTATCACAAGAAGATACTATTTTAAATACAGGCAAATCGCTAAAACGTAAGGAATGCATGGAAGCGGAATTTTAGGGTGCATAATAAAACATCACAACCCGCGCATGTTCAGACCAGAAGAAAAAAAAACATTTGTCTTGCTTCGAAAAAACACGTACAGTATATCGGCATGGAAATTAATTTTAAAAACTTTCCGCCAGCAAGTTCAAAACTTTTGACGTTCTTATCGAAGGTATCAGCTGCCATCATACTGAACAGAATTTTGAAATGGCGTGTAGAATAGCCTCTAGAATCCGCACTTAAATTAACTGTCGACACATGCACTCTATATTTGCGAAATCTGCCAGCGATGGCGACTCCAACTTAGTTTTTTGTATTGTTACTGGCTTGAAGAAGCGGTACGAAGGGCAAGGCAGAGAGAGAAAGAAGAGGAAGTTGGAGTGTCGTGCCCTGTTGGAAGCTGCTTCCCGCTCGCCGTTTGAACCGCTCGCCGCTGGCCTGTTGAACCGGCTAGAAAGCCTCGGCTGTGAGATTATAACCGTAACAGTATGTTTTGCAGGTGATAAAGTCTCCATTTTTGGGGACAGTTCTTATTTTTCTTGGGGCTCGTTACTCTATAAAAGTGAACTTGTATTTCTCATTAGGGTACCTTTAAGGTAATATGCTGGGAATTTTAGTGTAAAGAATCAACACACGAGTTTTCTTAGGCTGGAAATTTTTGTTGTGTAGCATAAGTCGTTGCTACGGTTTACCGTCAGTTTCTAAGCTGTGTGCACCATGGCGCAAGCTGTACTATACAGGAAACCACATTTTTAGCGAGTTTTGAAGCCATGTGCTTAGACCTGGCCAATTCAAGGGGGAGCTTGCAGGCGAGTCGAGTGCTGAGAGTAAACCTTCATTGAACCCGCATCGGGGAGGTTTGACAACACTGCTTCATGATAAAGTGAGCTCTTTGTCCTAAAAATAAGCTATGTTTACTGTTAATGGTCTCTTTTTACCTTTGAAATCGCCAGGCACTTGCACTCATTCTGTGACACGACTTTAGAGACTGAGTCTATACAGACTGAGATTATAAACGTTCTTATGTAGGCACCACTATGTCCACAGTTCGTGCCTCTGCAAAATGGAATCATCCGTGTATACGCTGTATCTAATTTTTTACAGGCCTACAGACAGCGATTACCCTGGCAGAGGTATATTTTGCAATCCATCCAGCTTTAGTACTCTGTCTCTGAGCGCGAAAAGCACAGAGTTGACTCACAGCAAATTCCTTCTGAAGATAATCAATGTTAACTTTGCAGTGTACACACCTGCGGCGAACAATCAGCAGTAATGCTTTCCTGATTACGGATTTCATCCGGCAGGTCAGAAAAAGATTTAAAGCCGGAAAAATTCTTTAGAAACTTTGTTTTTAGGCCTGAAAATATTTCTTCATACTCAGGAAGCCTGGGATGTGCAACGCTTGCATCCCTTCCGGAGCCTGAGCCATTTTAACGCAATGCGTATAAACAGATTACTTCCATTATCATCTTTTACACACCATGAAATGACTAAGAAAAAGAAATTTTAACCGGCTGTTTCGAAGTTCCTGGCAGTTATTTTCAGTCTTTGAAAAGTTTGTAGATAAGGGTAACGAGGCACCAATTTTAACATCTGCGAAAAATCTGAAAGAAATCTGTCGAACATTAAGCACTAATACAAGAAAAACTATACTTCGCGACAAGGATTGCGGGACGTAAAGGACGTAATCGCTCTGTTCTAAAATACTCATGCTCGCATTTCACGCTTCAGTTGAGCATTACGTACTGGGCGTAGTATTCAGGAATGCATTTGAGCGTCACCGGCTCATAACAGCGAATTTTTGCGATGGGCAGCAAGCCAGCACCATAAACTTTAGATAGAAAATAATTAACTACGAAAGTAATAAATGTCACGTGCCAGAAGCCAATCTCCCCACTGAATTGCTCAAAAAGCGAGGCGGCATTGTAAATGATCACAATTTTTATCATTGTTTGGGGGGGGGGGGTTGCACTGCCTAGGTGAGCATCGTGAACTGATGGCACTCGCGAACTAGGCAATTAGTGGATACCAGAAAGTACCTAAATGTAATTCTAGTGATTGAGATCAACTGTGTTTAAGAATCCGCTCCCTCCGGAATGCGTGCACTTACGCTACGTTTTCATGCAGGTGCAAAGATGCGCGCGCGGTCAAGGTGACCTGCAGAAATCATACAAGCCGGTTTCCAGGCTGCTGCTCAAACCTTCCCCGTTGCCTGGCGCAATAAAACATTAACAAAAAAACTGCTGCACAAAACTCAGAAGCAGTCAAACGAAATCGCTTGAATGAAGCGTTGAATAAAATTGAACCTCTTGGACGTTGCTTTCATTGTTTCTTTTTTTCGGTGCCAAATACGAATTAACACCGAACTTGCTCTATCGGCTATTGCACACATGCATAAAAGTTTCATGGCCGTAGTGAGCGAGCACAGTCTAAAAACCACAAGTAACTGGTGGTTAAACCTATGATAAGGCGTATATTCAGGTTAGCCGGCCCGCATATTGTGGTTTCACAATTGTTGCACTATCTTAAGTGCTGCTCTCTTGTATGAGCGTGTCACGATAGCGTTTTCTTTTTTGAGGGTTGCGACAAGTCTTTAGAGTGTATGTGATGTGTGTGCATGATTTCAGCATACCATGACGTAGCGCGATTGCGGGAAGGATGCCGACAGCTAACATATACTGTTCGACCCGCCGCATGTTCGTGGCTGCGGTCTCCTACAGAGGACGGCGCTCTACTTCGGTTGTGTCCATGGCACTCCCGGAACGCTAATAATCAGCGACGACGCCACTGGCGCCTTTATTTCAACTGCTGAAGCGGCTAGTACCAGGCTCACAAACTGCTGCTCCAAAGAGTAATTTCAGGCTGTTTTTGCAAGGCTTTTTGCGCCGCATTTTTAAGACTTCGCGCCCTCTCTATTGAAAAGGACGATGTTGGAAACCACCACTCAGCCGAAATAATTATGAAGTACGAACCAAGCGCTCACTCAATAGCGGGAAGCAATTACAACATAGGTTAGTGACATAAAGAGCGCGCATGATGCTCACATCAGCTTCCTTCGCCGTCAGAAGCGCTCGTTATGGATGGAATTAGTCCGGCGCGTTCGACGAATGAAAGGCTTCCGGCTTGACAATTGATCGACTATAGTACTGCAGTGATGACGACCAGCAAGAGTAGCAACGGTATTTGAGCAGTAGTCGACAGGAGCTTTTAGATAGAACACCTAAATGGGGCCAATGAAATGGCACTGGAAAATGTCGCAAATATCAGTCGAGAGTGTAATGCCTGACGCATTCCTTCCAGTTCTCGTAAAGTGGCAGACAAACCACCCTTGCGGCCAAACGCACAGCGTTGCTCTAATTACGTTCTCAGTTTTCTGTACACCAACATAAGGAGTGTCCTATATAAAAACGTGGCTCTTTCATCTTTAATTGATTCATGATGCTCCTCGGTCATCGCGCTTACCGAAACTTAAATGACATGGTTAAATGGCATGGTTCCTGATGATGTCGTTTTCGCCTGTGACTCCGAATTCAACTTATTTCGTTGTGACCGCACGGGCCGTAGAGGTGGCGGTGTACTTCTTGCCATCAATAAAGTGATCACTGCTGTGCCCATCGAGGTCACGTCGTACCTTGAATCGGTATGGGTTCAGATGAGATGTGGTCCCACGGTCGTCATCATTGGCGTTATTTACCGCCCTCTGGACATGAATTCTTCATTCTCAACTCAGTTTTATAATTTACTAAGCCATCTTACTTGTCGTTTTCCGAATTCAAGCTTACTTTTAGTTGGTGACTAAGTTTCCGGCTATTAACTGGTCGTCATTAACAGCTCCTGCCAATGATCCTGAAGCTCAGGCTTTCCTCCAGTCCTGTCTCGATTTCTCTTTGCAACAACTTATTTCTGAACCTACGCGTCGTTCCGCCACTACAGCCAATATTCTCGATCTTATCTTGACAAGTGATCTTTACCTTTGCTCCAACACTGCGCTCTTAGAAGGCCTTTCCGACCATTCCAAAATCACGGGTAACCTGAATTTTGTGCCCCATAAAAAGGTAACTCGTACTAAACAAATAAGGTGCTACAACCGAGCAAACTTCGGTGAAATAAACGCTCAGTTGTCAGTCTTTGCTGATCATTTTCTTCACGATTTTTCGTCACGCTCCGTGGAAACGAACTGGAACCTGTTCAGCGTGAAACTTCCAAGGCAGCACAAAATGTCGGGCCCTTGCGGGTCCCTTATGTGCAAAAGGGGCAGGGCCAGCCCGTCTAAAACCCCTATTGGACCCCTGTGGAGAGCATGTGGGCAAGCCCAAATTGGGCTAGCCCCTGTTAATTCTGCATGGGTCCCACGTAGGTATTGCAGGGGCTAACCAAGTCCAAATACCCCCATCAGGTCTGCATCGGTCCCTTGCAGGCTTCTTGAGGGCATATAAGAAAGCAGATGTGGGCTCCATGCTGGAAAGCCGAAGTAAGGTAGCCCGCACAAAAGCCCTGTTGGTCCCTAACCGGCTGTGATGGGGCTGGCAAGCATGCGAGCCTGCATGCTACCCACATCGGTCCTTTGTCACGTACTTGAGGGCAGATTGAACCGAAATGTGGGCATTTTGACGGTACTGTTTGGGCAAGCCGAAATGGGGCTGCCTACCCAAAACTGCTCTTAGACCTACCTCAGCTATGCTGGCATGCAGCCCATGTTGGGCAATGTAAATGTGGGCTCCATGTAGAAAATATGTTGGCAAGCCCAAGTGAGGCTGCCCACACAAAGCTGCTGTTGGACCAACAAAGGGCGTAGAGGGGCTGGAAAGCTGTATGCCTGCATGCTTCCCACATTGGTCCCTAGTTGGGTGCTTGAGGGCAAAGCGCCTGCCGAGCCCAAGTGAGGCTGCCCACACAAAATTGCTGTTGGACCTACATCGGGTGTAGTGGGGCTGAAAAGCTGTATATGCCTGCATTCTTCCCACGCCGGTCCCTAGTCAAGTATTTGAGGGCAGATACAAACAAAATACGGGCTCTGTTTGGGAGAATTCTTACCAAGCCCACATAGGGCTGACCAAAAAGACATTTCTTTTTACATCAGGCATAAGGGCAAACAAGTGGGTAAGCTGCATGGATTATCAGTATCTTCAGCCCGCACTAAACAATAAACCACAACAAATGCAAATGGCCTGTTTGCACAAACTCTTACTTCTGCTGGTTTGGAGTGGCAGGAAGCTGGGATGTCTGCGTGGATAATTTTACTGCAAGCAGCAGTAACACAGAACAAACTCAATGTCACTCTTTCTTGCTATGCATGGTGTCCGTGGTTTTTAACTGTCATTATAAAACTAAATTCAGATTACGCTTTATCATGCCTATTCTTTCTATATATATACACAATGAGCACTCTTGATTCAAATTTTGTTATAGCCAGTGCATCTTATATCTCAATCAATTAAGAGGACAAGTGGTTCCAGTAAATGTGCTGAAAATGTGAGATATATATGTAAACTATATATTTTGTAGGTGGCCCTGCAATACATAAAAAAGTACAGGGCTAAGCTGGAGGTTTGGCAGTGATGGTGGCATTAAATGAGGGCTAAAAGAAGCTTCCTAGAAGTGAGATCATATAAGTTTATGAAATGTATGTAGGTAAGACACACAGCACATGTAAACCACATGGCAGGAAATGTGGCCGATGCGTAAATAGTGGTAGCAGATGGGCCGTCCGTCCGAGGTGCACCATTCTGAAGGATTACAGAAGGGGCAGAGCACAGGGAAGGGCTGAATGGCAGCAGCAGCAGCAATAATTGGTGTGGCGTGTGGGGAACGGGGTTGTTCAGGCCCGCGTTTGCAAACTCCTGGTGAACAACTGCTTTAATAGGGCAATAGTGGATTCAGTGGGCTCAGGAGAGAAGGAAACTGGGGTCATAGCCTCTAGTTTCCTTCGAACTATCCAGGTCACATTTGCTAGGCGCAAAGACTGGTCAGTATAGGTGTCCTTGCACAAAGATGTAGCAGCTGTGGTGGAAAGTTAGTCAAAACGAGGATCAGTTCGGCGGTGTTTGGTTTGTTCAATTTGTTTTCACACCTGGAGAACGGAGTCAACGGTGGTGCAGTCTTTGCAGAGCAGAAGATTAAATGCGTCTCCGCGATCCCCTTCAGGATATGGCGCACCTTGGCGGTCTCTGACATGGCACTGTCCCCGATACGTACGCCTGTGTGGTTGACTGTGCTCGACCAAGAAAATCTTTTTTTGCACTGAGCTAGCGTCCAATTGGCTTTCCAAATAAGTCTTTCAGCTTCTGCATAAAAATATCCCAGGATGTTATGTCGTCCACATAGGTCTCGAACCAGATGTCTGCTATTTGGCCAGGTAGAAAATCATGTCGGCAAGCATCATCTTTGTAATCACCTTACAACAGCCATAGTTAACCACCGTTCAAGCGCACACCCCTCATGTAATGTCCCAGCTGGGGGCCCTAGAGGTTCTAATAATAAAAAAAGTTACAGTAGCATCCCAGCAGTTGTGTTTGCTTATCGCTAGTACGTGGGGAGCCAGTCGTCGACACCGACTTCATCGGTGCCACAAAATGTGCCCGGTTCCTGAGGCTGCGCCATGACAACAGTTGGCGTTATTGTTACCGCTGTGGATGAGGATGTGCATGGTGGCATAGTTACAAAAATAAACTGGCGGCCACTTCGGAGTTGTGGGCCGAGATAGTTTTACCCCGCACACTCCACCAAACTTTTACGGGGTATTCCCGAGCGCCAAGTGCCACACTTTGCAGTCAGCAACACCTCCCAGACATCAGTGCACACCAGCTCCAATCGTCATTCTTCCACACACCATCCAAACACCCGTGTCATCTTACGACATCTTGGCTGCAGCTGTAACAATATTTATTAATCTTGAGTGCAATACATGAAACTTTCTCCAGGAAAACAATAATTTTCTGGGGCTCATTCATGGCAACACTTGATTGTGATTTCATGTTCGAGAATTCAAGTTGTTAGGGATGGTCACGGCTGTTAATGTGGGTTGCATGCAGCTGTTTGAAATTGCATGGTGAAGCTAAGGATAGCAAATGACGAGACCTGCACTTTACTAGTTTCTTTAGAGGCAGCCAGTACCATCACAGCACATGAACTACCTGGACCAAAGTAGCAGTAAAAAATTTTATGGTACTAGTGCGAGTGCAGTGAAATCAAACAGACTTTTGGTGACCGTAGAGGCAATTTTAAATTTGGGACAGATGTAGTCTAGGTTAAGGTGTTTTACTATATGTGGCAGGCAAAAATGTATGCCTGTGAATTTGATGCTCTTGATGCTATAAAGCACAGCAAGCTTTGCAGTGCCATCTAATGCAAGAGCACACATGGCAGCGACTAGCAGTTGTGGTTTGTGGTGCTGTTATGCCCCTTATGCTCTACAAGCAATGCAGCCTTGGATGGTAAGCAACCTTTTGTACTCAGTCCTGCAGCAAGTATCAGTGTAAATTTAAATGAAGACTGGAATGACCAGCAACTTTTTGCCAAGTGATTCACCGAGTTCTACTACCACACAAAGAACAACACAATTACTTGCACTTGACAACGGTACGGTGCACCACTTGCTTGCTTCCCCGACATCAGTGACCATGATCTAGTTCCACTGAATGCAACATGCAAGATCAATCATCACACATGGGAGTCAGTTATGCGCTGAAAGTGCCTTGTAGGCAACATGTCAGTGAATACTGATAGCATTTGACAGACTATGTGGCAATGTCTCAGCCACAATATCTGCAAGATGCCTTTCAAGGAGTACAAACAAACCTGGTTACACTGTGTATCACAAACTACTTCTGCTCAGCAGGTTGTTTACAGGCTTGGAAATGACAGAGAATATTGCTGAATGCCCACATAATCTCACTGAAGAAATTGTGACAATGTAGCATTGATGCACTGCCAGCTTGACAAAATATTGCTTAGAAGACTAAGCGGACAATGATGCAAACCTAGAGCCGTTCGCTCACGAACACAAAGGATGAGCATTTTATGGGCTCCTGCTGAATCTCATGAAGACAATGTTGAGAAGGCTGGTTTATCACTGGCTTCTGAGTTCCAAGCATGGTTATTTATTTATTTATTTAGAGATACTGTCAATCCACTGGGGATTTTAACAGGAAGGGCGCTGGAACAAGGCACATCAAAGTATAAACTACAACAACGTCATGAATAATGGACACAAAGAGTGAACAAGAAGAAGGATTGAAGGGCAATATAAAACGACTACAGTGTCGCACTTAATTAAGGTTCAATACATAAAAGTCAAGGGTACAGCAATAGGATTGTCGGATTGTACATTTTAGTTCAAGACAAGATAACATAATCAATACATGGGATATATATGACATTAGAAACGAACAAGCACTGGTAAGAAAAATAGCAAGGCAATAAAAAGGAAGTTGTCAACAAAGGTTCAGAATTCAAGTGTGTTTACGAGTGAAGAAAATTTTCTACTGACTGAGTGAAGATATCTAGTGATGTGCTGCGGGTAATGGAGTGGTCAAGGGTGTATCATTCTCTTATTGTGAGTGGAAAAAAGGAGTATTTCGGGCAGTCAGTACGAAATGTGTGCTCTTTTAATGTTACTGAATGTCTGTGACATGTAGGTCTTGTCTCTGGGGCCATCAGGTACCTAGTTTTATCAAGGTTAAGCTGATTATGGAGTAACTGGTATGTAATTTTAGTCGTGCAAGTTTAGCTCTATTTTCCAGAGTGAGAATGCCGGCTGTCTGGAGTAGTTCGGTGGGTGAGTCAGTAGGCCTGTATTTGTTAAACATAAATCTTACTGCCTTTCTTTGGATAGCTTCTAATTTTCCTATGCTTGTAAAGCAGCTTGTTGACAGTAAGGGTAAGGATCACGTGGCTAATGATAAAGCCTCTTTTGAAAACGAAGCCCTGTTAATGGTGGACTGTTTCTAATGAAACAGAGTCCACATCTGTCTGACTATTTTGCTGCGGAAAGACCACAACTAACATCAGGTATAAAGAACATAATCCGTGGGACCATTAGGTTAGATATAACTGTGTTGGCCAAAACAAAAAGAAAGAAGCAGGCAGGACACAAAGCACACAACCCAAATCACACAAAAGATGGAAAAATATATATTAAAACAAAAATGGAAGCAACACACAGTAAATTTCGTCACACCAAATTCAGAAACAAGCAATGTGCGCCCAAAAAGTCTACACAACTCTGAAATAAACACACAAACCGTGGTGCAATCAACCCACTAAAGCACCAGTCTTATAAACATAAAAGACAAAAATGCAAAATCTTGGTCACTCTAAGGCACATATCTTACAGGAAAGTAATTCTCTAGAGTGGTACAATAAAGGTCTAGTTGCTGGCATTGTGCAGGAAAGTAAATAAAGTTAACTGCCAATTACAATGGCATTAATAGTTTATATGACAGTGAGACACATTTGTCACACTAGCTTCAAATGCTAGCATATGGACAGCGCAGCACATAAATATCACATTTTCACATGCTAAGCACCAATGAGCTATGAAACAAGCCATCAGTACATTTATATTGTTACGTCCAGAGTTTATTAAGACCGGGATGGAGGACTGAAACCAGCTGGGTCCGCTTGCCGAGCACGAGACACCACCAACCTCCTTCCAATCTTCGGCTTAGGCAGCAACGCCGACCATGTAGAATAGGAATAGGTAGATTAGGCCTTGTCATGGGCGTCACACTTCCCCCTACACAGCCGAAGCCCGCTGGGCGAGTTAAGAAGCGCCGCGCGAATGGTAGGGCTTCAGCCGGGCAACGTGAGCGACTTCATTTCGCGCTGAACGACGTCCGCTTGCCGTGAGACGAGCTATGCGGTAATTGAGCTCGCTAAATTGCTCAACAATGACATAGGGCCCATCGTAGTGGCACAGCAGCTTCTGAGACAATCCTCGCTTTCTGATAGGCCGCCACAACAAGACCAAATCACCAGGCCTGTAAATGACGTGACGGCAGCGGGCATCGTAGCGCGCTTTGGACCGATCTTGGGAGGCGAGAACACGAAGACGAGCAAGGCGTCGGGCTTCTTCGGCGAGACAGAGTGTCTCAGCGATGGAGGGATCTTCAGGAAGCTCGTCAGAAAATGGTAGTATGGTGTCCAGGGTGTAGCATGGGGGCCAAGCATAAAGTAAAAAGAAGGAGCTGTAGCCAGTAGTCTCATGGCGCGCGGTATTGAACACGTACATGATGAACGGCAGGACGCTGTCCTAATTCTTGTGCCTTGAATCAACATACATTGACAGCATGTTGGTGATAGTGCGGTTCGTGCGCTCAGTGAGTCCATTCGTCTGGGGATGGTAAGGCGAGGAATGGGGAAAATGCGATGCGCAGGAACGGAGAAGTTGCTCCACGACGTCAGCGGTGAACTGCCGACCACGGTCACTGATGATAACCTTTGGAGGTCCATGACGTAGAACTATGAATCGTAGCCGAAAAGACGACACATGATACGCTGTAGCTGCGGGTAGGGCTGCCGTTTCACAATAACGAGTAAGGTAATCGACACATACCACTATCCAGCGGTTCCCATGATAGGATTTCGGAAACGGGCCAAGGAGATCTATGCCCACTTGCTCAAACGGTGCTGCAGATGGTGTCACAGGGTGAAGCTGACCAGCTGCAAGGCTAGTAGGTCGCTTGTATCGTTGACACTGGGTGCAGCTGGCGAAGTACTGCTCAGTCGTGGCCCGCATTTTCGGCCAATAGAAGCGTGCCTAAGTACGGTGCAGGGTCCGTGCTGAACCAAGATGTCCAGATGTAGGGTCATCGTGCATGGCTTGCAAAACAGAGTTGTACAGGCTCTTCGGGACTACCAGCAGGAAGCGGTGGCCTGAAGAAAAACAGTTATTCTTCCACAGAACACCATCCCGCACACAAAAGTGGCTGACATTGGAAGGATCTTCAGCTGCCGCAAGGAGAGACCGTAGGGTTAAATCTTCCTGCTGTTCCGCTTTGAACGTTCCGACATCAGGAAAAGCAGATGACACTGATGTGACGCAGTGGTCCAAAGTAGCGATGGTAGACTCAGACTCGGGAAGGGGCAGCCTCGAAAGACAGTCCGCGTCAGCGTGACGGCGACCACTCTTGTAAACGACTGTGTAATCGAACTCTTGCAGCCGGAGAGCCCACCGTGCAAGGCGCCCCCACGGGTAACGAAGGTTAACGAGCCAGCAGAGGGCATGATGGTCGGTGACAACGGTGAACGGTCGTCCGTACAGATAGGAACGGAAACGTGGTGTAGGGGGAAGCTGGAGGTGGAGTCACGCTTCTGTCTGATGCCGGTGAACCATTCCGCATTTGTGCAGGCCATCAGTTGTCGACATCAGGTGGGTAGGACGGGCGCCGAGAAGGTACAGGTTGGTAATCTTGCTGCGGAGGATAGCCTGAGGAGCCGCAACGCGATGGTTGGCGGCGGGGACAAAATCGTGAGATGTGACCGGGCTGACCGCAGCGGTAACACAGAAGAGAGGGACCAGGAGCACGTTGAGCCGGCAAGTAGTCTTCGTGCCTAGTATTGGGCCAAATGTTCTCGTCGTATGTGGCCGGCGGATGTTGGTAAAAGCGGGGCCGGTGCTCTAGAGGCGATCGCGGTATGTTGCTCGGCCGCAGCTGTCGGGGCACCCGGTGGTCCTCAAAGTCCGCTGCGTTAACTGCGGCTGACAGAGGAGGGCGCGTGGGATACTCAGAAGAAAGCACTGAACAATTCCGGGTGAGTTCCAGCGACCTGGTCAACTCTTCGCGCACGATCTGGCGGATCGTGGAAGCCAGATCACACGACGATGTTGTGTCTACAGCTGCCACCGTTGTCACACCGGCCAAACGTCCGAATTTCGGTGTGATGCGACGCATCTTGAATGTCTCA
The DNA here is from genome assembly GCF_055824585.1 of Amblyomma mixtum. Classification (NCBI taxonomy): domain Eukaryota; kingdom Metazoa; phylum Arthropoda; class Arachnida; order Ixodida; family Ixodidae; genus Amblyomma; species Amblyomma mixtum. Next base: position 143,277,099 of record NC_143015.1, on the reverse strand, counting down.
AACGTGCGGCAGTGCTGGACGACGTCAGACATGGAATCTAGACTTGCTTTGCCGATAAGAAAACTGTAAATGTCTTCTGCAAACCCTTTAAGTAGGTGGCCAACTTTATCCTCCTCTGTCATGCCAGGAGAGACGACCTTGCATAACTTTATGATTTCTTCAATTGTAGGGGTGCGTTTATTAGGCGTCCTCAAGAGACCGAACCGCCGTGCAGGATCTGGCAGCGTAGACGGGCGTAGCCAGCACCAAGAGAGCGGGGCAACTTCGTCGTCGTCAGGCGCAGCGTAGTGTCGGCGCATAACTTCGTCGTCGTCAGGCGCAGCGCAGTGTCGGCGCATGGCGGTAGCGGAACCTGTCACAGTTGGTACACTACAGTTTCCCCGGGTGAAAAGGAGCCAGCCTGGCGTCTTAAAGGGAAGGAAGAACAGAGGGGTCGTAGTACGGCTTCAGTCGGTCGACGTGGACGGTTTCGCGGCCACGGCGACGCAAGTCCGCAGCGGGTGCAACAGGCTCAACAATATAATTGACCGGAGATGTTTGCTTGAGAACCCGGTAGGGACCATGATACCGATGCAGCAGTTTCCGCGAAAGGCCGGGAGTAGTGGGAGGCACCCAGAGCAACACAAGGGAGTCGGCAGGGTAGGAGGTAGAGGCCGCGGAAGTGTCGCGGTCATGTTTTTGCTGCCACTGGGTCTGCGTGGTAAACGAGCGAGCAAGCTGACAGCATTCTTCGGTGTACCTGGCAGCGTCGGACAGTGGCGTGGACTCAGAAATGTCGGGTCGGTAGCGAAGAAGAGTATCCATCGTGCAGGGGGGGCTCGCGGCCGTACAGAAGAAAGAAGGGATAGAATCCAGTGGTGGTTTGTGTCGCAGTGTTATATGCGTAGGTGACGAAGGGAACAACTTGGTCCCAGTTGGAGTGATTGGCGTCGACGTACATGGACAGCATGTCACTGAGGGTTCGGTTGAAACGCTCGGTCAGGCCGTTGGTCTGAGGGTGGTAAGACGAAGCAGTTCGATGGATAATGCGGCATTCCTTGAGGAGGGCCTCAAGAGCGTCAGACAGGAATACGCGTCCACGGTCGCTGAGCAGTTCTTGAGGAGCACCATGGTGAAGAATCAGGTTCTTTAGAAGAAAGGAAGCCACGTCGCGGGCGGAGGCAGATGGTAATGGAGACGTTTCAGCATAACGTGTGAGATGATCCACGGCCACGATAATCCAGCGGTAACCAGCGGGAGTGGGAGGGAGGGGGCCGTAGAGGTCTATGCCAACGCGGTCAAACGGGCGGGCAGGGCAGGGTAATTGCTGTAGTGGAGCAGGCGAGGTGTGAGGTGGACATTTACGCCTTTGACAGGATGGGCAGGATCGCACAAAGTGGCGAACAAAGCGGTACATGCCACGCCAGTATAATCGGAGACGCAGATGCGTATAGGTTTTCAACACGCCGCCGTGTGCACACTGGGGGTCCGCATGGAAAGCGGCGCAAATGTCGGTGCGTAGATGGCGGGGGATCACTAGGAGCCATTTGCGTTCGTCGAACAGGTAATTGCGACGATAGAGGAGACCGTCCCGAATAGAAAAGTGACGGGCTTGACGTAAGAGGGAACGGGACGAATTATCAGTCGTAGGACTCGAAAGGAAGTTAATAAGAGAGGCGATCCAAGGGTCTTTCCACTGCTCGGTGGACATGTCGGCAGTGGCAAGCGAGGAAAAGTCGTAAGCAGACACAGGAGCAGGCGATGAAGCACTAGGTAGCGGCGCGCGGGAAAGAGTGTCCGCGTCATTATGCTTGAGGCCAGAGCGGTAAATGACATGAATGTCATACTCCTGCAATCGCAGAGCTCAGCGAGCTAGGCGCCCTGACGGGTCTTTGAGAGAGGCCAGCCAGCACAGGGCATGGTGGTCGGTTACTATACAGAACGGGCGACCGTAGACATAGGGACGAAATTTTCCAATGGCCCAAATGATGGCCAAACATTCTGGTTCGGTAACAGAATAGTTGGCCTCCGCTTTGCTCAAGGTCCGACTGGCGTAGGCGACCACATATTCACGGAAGCCAGGTTTGCGTTGGGTGAGAATGGCACCCAGTCCAATACCGCTGGCGTCAGTGTGGATCTCAGTAGGCGCAGTCGGGTCAAAGTGGCGCAGGATGGGAGGCGAAACCAAAAGGCGGCGCAAGGTGTCGAAGGCGTCATCGCAAGCAGGCGTCCAAGCGGAGAGGCTGGAGCTTGTGGGAATCCTGGCTTTGCGCCGTCGCCTTTGCGCGGCTGTGCCGGCCGCCCGCGTTGTTTCACCTCTTTCCCTTGCTCCCGCCTCAGGCGGTGGAGAGGCGGCTGGGTGACTAATCACTGTCATTTAGCCACAGCTCCGCCCCGGCTCCCCAAGGGCCTTTGCCATTGGCGCCTTTTGGCGGGAATTCGGGACCCCGCTTTGGGCGGCCGCGCGCCGCGCGACCGTCCGAGCGGGGCCCAGAGAGAGAGATCCCTCCGAGACAGCGTAAGGTGCGTACGTTACTGTTTGTCCGTGCCGGCCTTTGCCGTTCGGACCAGTGCTTACTCGAGCTCGCCCGCACGTGTCCTCTGACCTGCAGCGGCTCGAGCCTGTCCAGCGGGGTCCAGCGACCTCTGACAGGCGTACCTTGCGTTGAATGCCCACTCTCTCTCGCAACTGGCCCAACGGTCGACACGAGAGAGAGATCACAGCACTGCCGCGGGGACATTCTCCTGCAGCGGCGTGCTAGCGGCGCACATTGCTCGAGTCGCTTCGTGCGCGCAGCGGAGCCTTGCTCCTCGCGCGCCCCCGGGACGGGGTGACGATTGAGTGTGTGTGTATCTGCTGAAGGACGACGTGAATAAACGTCTCCTTTGTGAAATTGGAGGCCTATTTCTTTGCGGCGAATCGCTCTCCTCCCAGCGGAGGTTGAGTGCACCGCATCGGTGTCCCAGTGTGTGTGTGGTGACGGCTGATCGGGGCCCTTGGCTCGCGCGAAGCTCGAACCCGCGGTGGGTGGTGGCCTGTGTCCACTTAGAAACCCACAAGCTGCCTGCGAGTAGCTGGGTCAGAGGAGCGATGATCGTGGCGAAATTCAAGATGAAGCGACGGAAGTAAGAGCAAAGGCCAACGAAGCTACGTGAGCTGCTTTAGTGAGGTGGGCTTCGGAAATTCGGGAACTGCACGAAGTTTGGTGGGGTCCGGAAGAATGCTGACTTTAGAGACTACGTGTCCTAAAATTGTGAGTTGTCAGGCAGCAAAGCGGCACTTTTTCAAATTCATCTGGAGCCCAGCGTCAGTAAGACAAGTCAGAACGCGCTCGAGGCGGATGAGATGAGAAGAAAAGTCCGCAGAAAAGACGACGATGTCATCGAGATAGCAAAGACAACTCTCCCACTTGAGTCCACTAAGGATAGTGTCCATCAGGCGTTCGAAAGTTGCCGGGGCGTTGCAAAGGCCAAACGGCATGACGTTGAACTCATATAAGCCGTCAGGTGTTATGAAGGCAGTTTTTGAGCGATCAGCGTCAGCCATGGGCACCTGCCAGTAGCCTGACCTCAAATCCAGCGAGGAGAAATACTCAGCTCCCTGCAAGCAGTCCAGGGCGTCATCGATTCGTGGCAGGGGATAGACGTCCTTGCGTGTGATGTTGTTGAGCCGGCGGTAATCAACACAGAACCTGATGGAACCATCTTTCTTTTTTACCAACACAACAGGGGACGCCCAGGGACTGTGGGAGGTCTGTATGACACCCCGACTGAGCATGTCGTCCACGTGATCAGAAATTACGCGGCACTCAGAAGCTGAGACACGATAGGGGCGCTGGCGAAGAGGGGCATGTGTACCGGTGTCGATGGTGTGCGCAACGACAGACGTACGGCCCAAGGCAGTCTGAGGAAGATCGAAAGAAGAACTGAAGCGCTGCAGGAGGGCGACGAGTTGATCACGTAGCGCGGGTGGAAGGTCGGCGTCAATGGCACGGTGGAAGACGTCGGAGGGCGGTGGATCATTCTTAACATCACAAGAGCTGAGCACATCGACATCGAAGGAAGCGGTGGTATCAAGAATAGGGTAGGGAAGGCAGGAATCAAGTTCTTCAACACGCCCGAGGCATTCACCTCGGAGCACTGCTGACGGGCACAAAGATGGGTTCGAGACGTAAATTGCACTTTGTCCATGGTCGATCGTCAGAACAGCAAAGGGAAGCAGGAGGCAGGGATGGCGGGAAGCGGTTTCGGAAGGCGTGAAGAAAACAGTTGAATGAGGGACGCCGACACAGGAGAGCGGCACGAGGGCAGCAGAAAACGGAGGAGTGTCGGTACCAGTCGCGACCACAAGTTTGGCAAACTGCGTAGATACGTCGCAAAAGGGAGCGTCACACAGCGGAGAAAAGGCGATTTCAGCTCGAGCGCAGTCAATAACGGCACGATGAGTCGAAAGGAAGTCACATCCCACGATGATGTCGTGTGAGATGTGAGACAGCACAATAAACTCGATGGTGTACAAAACATCTTGAATGAGGATGTTGAGGATTGCGGGGTCGCAGCGGAGCACCAGACAGAGACGACCAGCGTGGCAGGCTTCTAGTTCCGGACTGCCCGTGCCGGGCGTGCGCCACGAGCACGCGCTGTCCGTCTTTATTTTCCTCTAGCGCGCGCTGTAACGCCGATCTCAGCGCCGGCGCTTTATAGCGCCGGCGCTGAGGCTTATCCGGGCACTCCGTCTGCAGCTCGTGCCTCATCCGTTTGTGCCAGGATCACTCTGGTGCGACATATCATCGGCTCTACCGCGACCGTTCATCCCGGAGGCCTTTCGTCGTGCCATTTTCCATTCCCTTCACGACATTTGCCATCCTAGCATTCGGGCCACGCAGCGCCTCGTTACCCAGCGGTACGTCTGGCCGAACATTAACCCCGACGTTCGCCAGTGGGCCCGCTCGTGCCTTGCTTGCCAGTCCACCAAAGTGACACGCCATACCAAGACTCCTCGTCAGTCTTTCCTGCCGCCTGGATCACGCTTTGACTATATTCATATCGACCTGGTTTGACCGCTTCCCCCTTCTCAGGGCTACAAGTATATTCTGACGATGGTCGACCGCTTCACCCGTTGGCCCGAAGCCGTGCCCATTCCGGACATTACTGCAGAAACAGTTGCCAGAGCCTTTGTTTCGACGTGGGTATCCCGCTTCGGCTGCCCCGGCATTGTTACCACGGATCGCGGCCGCCAGTTCGAATGCGCCCTCTTCACTTCGCTCACCCGGCTACTCGGCACTAAACACTGCCGCACCACACCGTACCATCCCTGTGCCAACGGCATGGTCGAGCGGTTCCATCGCCAGCTCAAGGCTGCCCTTACTGCGCGCCTGGATCGCGAGCACTGGGTAGATCACCTCCCTATGGTGCTCCTAGGCCTTCGCGCCGTCCTGCGTCGTGACCTTGGCTGTTCGGCGGCCGAACTCGTCTTCGGTACCTCCCTGCGGCTTCCCGGAGACTTGTTCGTACCTTCGGCTCCCTCGTCCCAACCCCTGCAATACCTTCACTGCCTACAGGACTGTCTCCAGCACCTGCGCCCAGTGCCGCCTCGCTCAACTGCCCATCCAGTCTTTGTGCACCCGGACCTTGCTTCCTCGACGCACGTTTTTCTCAGACGAGACGCTGTAAAGGCGCCTCTTACCCCTTCATACGATGGCCCGTACCGCGTCCTCACCCGGACGACAAAGTCAGCGACAATCCTGCTCGATGGTCGTCAAGAGGTCGTCTCCCTCGACCGACTCAAACCAGCGTACCTCGAGACACCTCCCCAGGAGCTCCCCTCAGATGTTGCCGGCCCACCTGCAGACCTGCTTGCCGCTGTGGCTAATCCATCTCTGCCCCGTCGGCGCGTACATTTCGCCGTTCCGTCTAGGCGGGGGGCCCTATAGCGCCCGGCGACGCTATAAAGCGCCGGCGCTAAGATCGGCGTTACAGCGCGCGCTAGAAAGAGAATAAAGATGGACCGCGCGTGCTCCGGGCGCACGCCCGGCACGGGCAGTCCGGCATGAGGATTTTGCGGGGTCGCAGCGGAGCACCAGACAGAGACGACCAGCGTGGCAGGCTTCTAGTTGCGGACTGCCCGTGCCGGGCGTGCGCCACGAGCACGCGCTGTCCGTCTTTATTTTCCTCTAGCGCGCGCTGTAACGCCGATCTCAGCGCCGGCGCTTTATAGCGTCGCCGGGCGCTACAGGGCCCCCCGCCTAGACGGAACGGCGAAATGGACGCGCCGGCGGTGTACAGATGGAGGTCACGCGATGGAGGGAGGGTACGGTAAGTTCATGTCAGGGTCCGGGAAGAGCCGTCGGGTGGAGGGCGCGGATTCAGGTGGACGAGCCTGGCTGCTGCGCAATGGGCGAATGATGCAGGGTGCCGAGCTGACAAAGCAGATTAGAGCAATGGAGGCCATGGTGGGGCCGTCACCGTCTGTAGAGCTGCCCGCTGGCACAAGTGTCATTGGTGCTGGACCGTTGCAGCTGATGTCGGCGGGAAGCTGGCACACAGAGTACGCCGTCACAAGCAAGGGAGCGGTCGAAACGGCTCCGTGGACAGATGTGGTCTTTATCGTGGTGTCGTGTCGCTGCTGTAGCGCCAGCTTCAAGTCGTCCAAATAGGTGGAAATGGCTGGCTTACATGGCTCAGGTGCCCCTGATGTAGGGCGCGAGCAGTGCGGTCCGGCCACTAGGGTTGGCACAGGTGTGACCGACGAGACAACGGTGACAGCTGTAGTGATGACGAAGGAAGTTGCTGGGTTCAATTCCAGGTGCTGGGGTAAAGCGGGAGTGGCCGTCCGGAGCGACTGGCCAGTGCTGATGCGCGTGTGGGCATGGTCGGGCTTGAGAGCAAGCGCTGAGACTGGGTCAGGAACTGTTTCAGGCAAAGTAGAGCTGGAGGCGATCGCCGTGCTTGTTACTGCTGTCATCGGGTTGGCATTCGCATCCTGCTCCTGATGACGAGTAGTGCTCTGCGGACCTTCTGAGGGGCTGGGAGTGTGACAAGCAGGCTGGTTGTTGTCGAGGGCTCTTTAGCATCAGCGGGCGACGGCTTCAACCTCACAGAAGAGGCCTGCAGAGCTGTTGGCGGTAGTGACGAGGTAGATGGAGATGCCGGAAGCCTCGGCACGGCTGCTGCCGCAGAGTCGTCTTTGGCTGCAGGAGGCTCTGGCGACAACGCCACTGAAGCGCAAAGAGGCAGGGCCAGAGACGCGGGTACGATAGTAGTGGGAGAAGGACGCGAGGCGAAGCTCGTGCGGATCCCACCTGGTGTGGCGTCGAGAGAGACAGCCGGGCTGGAGACGCTGGACGGGAGTGGCGGCGATGCGGCGAGGGGCTGCTGAGGCGGGCCAGGTTCTGATGAAGGCTGCGTGGGCGCGAGCGAGGCCGGTGCAGGGCTAGAGGCTGGCGGCGGCGAAAACGGGTCCGCTGCGTCGTAGAGCGGCGGCGGAACGTAGTAGGCGCCGAAGTACGCCAAGACGGCCGCACGCAGCTCATCGTATGGCCGGCCGCCGAAAGCAGAGTAGGTGAGCCGACGCAGGAGGTCGGCCGGGAGGATGTCACAAAGGACTTCGTGTTTGAACGGCTGGATGGTGATGCCGTTCAGGTACATCACAGCCTCCAGTTGGGCGAACCACCCGCCGACGCCTGCAGGCCGGAACGCCGGGAGCGGCGGGTCGAACCTTGGGTGCTGCCAGTACGCCATGCTGGAACGCCGCTGCGATAGAAGGCACGGTTCGCCAGGTCACCACTGTTGAAGATTTGCGGGGTCGCAGCGGAGCACCAGACAGAGACGACCAGCGTGGCAGGCTTCTAGTTCCGGACTGCCCGTGCCGGGCGTGCGCCACGAGCACGCGCTGTCCGTCTTTATTTTCCTCTAGCGCGCGCTGTAACGCCGATCTCAGCGCCGGCGCTTTATAGCGTCGCCGGGCGCTACAAGGACACGGGCCGTACATGCGGCTGAGGGATGAATGCGCTGTGATGAGGCGGTGCGAAGCGAAAAGTCAGAAAGTGGGGTAGTCACTTTGCGGAGTCGGCGGCAGAAAGCTTCACTTATGACAGATACTGCAGCGCCCGTGTCGACGAGGGCGAGAACCTTGGCACCTTCCACGAACACTACGATTACATTACCGGGACGACACGGAGGACTTAAAGAGTTCGAAACAAGCGCAGTTCTTGCCCCCGGAACTGCGGCTGTTAGTTTCCCTCAAGCGCGGAGCTAGAACGTCGCAGCATCGGAGAAGGGGAACGGCGTCGAGGAGAAGGCGATCGGCGAGTGGTGTAAATTTGGCGATCATAGGAAACAAAGGGGGGACCAGGTGGCCGTCTCGGCGAGGATAGTTCGGCATCGTACGTGTAGGAGCGCAGATCAGGTCGAGAAGGCGGAAGGCGCTGGCGGCAAAGACGCGCGACATGGCCGGGCAGACTACAGGCGTAACAGATGGGTCGGTTGTCCGCAGTACGGCAGGGATTCGTAGGATGTGGGCGAACCCTTGAGAACGGAGCTTGAGACGGGGGCTCAGACGGCGGCGGAGGACGGAAAGAAGGGGCGGCCTGGTAGGAATCGGGTGCCGGCGTATGCCGTGGCCTGGCCACCGCTTGGGTGTACGTCAGGGGTGCTGTCACAGGCGGGAGCACAGGGCTGGACGGTAGCAGATCAGCGACTTGGTCTTGCACGACACGGCGAATGGTAGGAGCCAAAGACGGGGTCGAGTCAGGAACTTGGCGGGCGGGGTCTTGAAAATGGGATATGAGGGACAGCTGGCGAGCGACCTCTTCATGAACGAAGGCTTTGATTTGGTTGAGAAGAGGGAAGTCCTCAGGAGTCGCACCGCCCAGGGCCAGTGTGGAGAGGGCTTCGTCGCAGACACCGGCACGCCGTGTAGAAGCGCGCTGCTTGCGGAGCTCGTCGTAGCTCTGGTAAAGCTTAATATCCTCACTGACGGTGGTGGGATTTTTCGCGAGGAGCATCTTAAATGCGTCTTCAGCGATGCCTTTGAGGATATGGCGGATCTTGTCCGCTTCTGGCATGGCGGCGTTGACACGTTTGCAGAGGTCAACGATGTCCTCAATGTAACTTGTGAAGGTCTCGTCAGTGCGTTGAGCGCGGTCCCGTAAGCGCTGTTCGGCACGGAGCTTGCGCACCGCAGGGCGGCCGAACACTTCCGCAAAGCTCTTCTTAAATACGGGCCAAGTGGGTAGGTCCGCCTCATGGTTTCGAGACAAGAGGTTCGCCACGTCCGTGAGATAAAAGATGACGTTACTCAGCTTGATAGTGTCGTCCCACTCGTTATAGCTGCTCACTCGCTCATACGATGACAACCAGTCGTCAACATCTTGGTCGGCAGTCCCACTGAAGAGGGCAGGGTCACGCTGCCGGATGGCGCCAGAACAAATGACGGTGGTTGAACTGGCCGCCGGTGTTGGGGCAGTCTCATCTGGCATGGTTGACACAGGCGGCAGCGGACGGCTCCGGAGTTCCAGGTTGGTAGGGGACGTACCCCGTACCTCCACCAATTGTAGGGGTGCGTTTATTAGGCGTTCTCAAGAGACCGAACCGCCGTGCAGGATCTGGCGGCGTAGACGGGCGTAGCCAGCACCAAGAGAGCGGGGAAACTTCGTCGTCGTCAGGCGCAGCGCAGTGTCGGCGCATGGCGGTAGCGGAACCTGTCACAGTTGGCACACTACACAATGTACTTTGTACAGGTCTCTCCGGGAAGCTGAGCCCTTTGCGCAAGCGCTTGTTCAGCCCGCTTCTTCTTCGTGACAGAGTCGCCGAAACACTTCTTTAGCTCCTCTACAAAGCGATCCATGTCGTAAATGAATCCTCGTGGTTGTCATACCACGTTAGGGCCGTGTCGGTCAGGGAAAAGACGACGTTGGCAAGTCCGGGCAGAAGAGTTCCACTTATTGTATCGGCTCACCCGTTGGTAGTGGGTAAGCCATTCATCCACGTCTTCGCTGGTTGAGCCTGCGAACGGCCGTGGCTCCCGGAAATGCTGCCATGAACTGCTGGGCACAGACCTCGGAGCGTCGCCGTCCAGGGACATCATGAGCACAGAAGGCGGCAGACCAACAATGCGACGACTCCGGCGAGGTTGCAGCAGAGGATCCGTCTTCTCTAGAGAGAGGGGAACCAGTATACCCAGCACCTCCACCAAGATGTTACGTCCAGGGTTTATTAAGACCGGGACAGAGGACTGAAAGCAGCTGGGTCCGCTTGCCGAGCACGAGACACCACCAACCTCCTTCTCCTCATCTTCGGCTTAGGCAGCAACGCCGACCATGTAGAATAGGAATAGGTAGAATACGCCTTGTCATGGCGTCACAATATATTTCTTTAGTAGGCTTGCTTTATGTTCTTTGCATATTTAAAAGTACTGAGTTTTACCCCGTCGTGGTAGTGCAGTGGTTATGCCGCTCGGCTACTGTGCCCGAGGATGTGCGACCGAATCCCGGCTGTGGCGGTTGCTTTTCGATAAATGCGAAAAGCAAGGCGCCTGTGTGCTGTGCGATGTCAGTGCACGTTAAAGAACCCTAGGTGGTCGAAATTTCTCCGTAGACCTCCACAACGGCATCTGTCAGCCCGAGTCGCTCTGGGACATAAAACACCATAAACCAAACCAGAACCATTCTAAGAGAGTTAACTGGGAAACGAGTTGGCTCACAGTATAGCTCGAGGTTACGTCAGCCGAGCAGTGAGCCGGGTCGAGTCCCCAAATTTCACGAGAGATGCATTCATATCATTTCACGAATACACCAATCAGTTTAAACTGGAAAGGAGGATCTATCCGCCACCAGACAAAAAGCTCGACAAAAGCCAGGAGGTAACGTGGCGTCGGCTCCAGACGCGAGCCTTCTTTAGCCCGTCGAGACTAGCACACATGTATCCAACACAATACAACGCTACTTGCAAACAATGCGGCGAGATAGCCGGATATGACCACATTTTATGGAGCTGCAAAAAGGCGCCGCCACCGGCGGACCTACTACCAGTCCCTTCTCTAGAGCGGTGGGAGGCTATACTGGCCAGCTCAGACCCGTTGACGCAAGTCCGGGCCACTGAGTGGGCTCACAAGGTCGCCAAGAGCCATGGGCTCGAAGCCACCTAGTATAATACCCACTAGGGCTCAGTGCTGACAATAAACGTTTTCCAATCCAAAAACTGCTGAGCTAGTCTGTGTTGCACTGAATGCCCTGCAATTATGGCAGAACCATTCCCCACGCCAATCATTATTCAATAACACTTTTTGTCTCAGATGAACCATATAACGTGCAAACTTAGGCACCCCTAATTTTTTAACCATGGTGAATGAGAGGAAACACTACAAAACCTGATTTCCATGGAAGTTTCACACATTTAGAAGAGAAAAATTCTGCAGGCCACTTCTTCAGTTCACGCGACACTCCTTCAGTACGAAAAATCTGCAGCTTTTCAGAAGGTGTGGGGATCGTGTAAAAACTTCCAACCTGAATGTGTTGATGGCCAAAGATGAACTCGGGTGTTACTTCTTTCACACTTACAATGTGATCATTTTTCACCAGACAGCATGAGTCTTTCTCAACACCAGTTTTCAGTGATGAGACATCTGTTGCTAGCACACATTGTGGGGGTCCTACTGAGGAATGGGCCAGCTCAGAGAGCCTGCGACTGACCTGTTCAAGTAGTTTGCTGCTTGTTCTTAGAAGTGCTTTTAACTGGCCCAAACTGTTCTCGAAGGGAAATGCACTCTGTCCAGTGGCCCATACAAAAGGCAATCATCTGCAATGTGGCACATCATAGGCACATTATAAACTAGGAACTGTGGACCATAAAGTGAGGCCGCTTGCTGAGCAAAGTACTGAAGGAGCCGTGAAGCGTAGTTGTTCATTTCAATGCACAGCACTTGGTGCAGCAAAATGCGCATGGCAACATGTAAACAGAGGAAGTGCTGGTAGCAGTCTTTTTGCAGCAGGTCACGCAACAAAACAGGACCAGTGTAAAGCAAGAATGCCCTAAATTCAACGGCCTTCCACCTCTCCAGCTCGTCGAGAGACCTTGGTTGCCGAGCAAATTCAGTAGGCAGTTTAGTCGCCTCCAATTTTGCATTCAAAATTCTTCTTTGTTGTGCTCCAAGACGGTGGGGCAATGGTCCTGAGATCCATGTGTGCAAGAGCTTGCGGACAACTCCTAAACACACATGAATGCATATTGCCGCACTCTACCGGCGCCCCCGTGCGGTCTGTCTTCGACCTTTGTCGCGCGCCGGACTTCGTCCTCTTCTGCTCGGTGCTAGGGTCGGCCGGCTGCGCTCCGCCGTGTGCTCGCCAGGGATAGAACGTTCTACCGGCGCCCGTGACATTTTGGTGCAGCTGCTGGGTACGATCCATGTACGAAGAGGTCCCAGGAACCTCCAGCTCTCCGCCACACCCCCTGGACACTACACCTGTCCACAAGTCAAGCCGCCGCTTGAAAGGCTTAGCCCCCGAGTACAAACCCCTCACCGCGCCATCCCGCACGATGACCTCTACGGTGGCCAGCCAGACCTTCCAGCCATCTGTGAGTTCGCCACCGCTACTTCTTCACACGCCTCGCACGCCTGCGTCGTTCCATGGTGACAAGTTTGAGGATGTGGAGGACTGGTTGGACGAGTACGACAGGGTCGCTGAATTTAATCTGTGGGACGAAGACCGAAAGCTTCGGAACGTCTACTTTGCCCTCCAGGACGCCGCCAAGACGTGGTTCGAAAACCACGAGTCCGCCATCCACACCTGGCAAGACTTCCGGCGGCAGTTGCTGGATACCTTCAGCAGCAACGAACGGAGGGAGCGTGCTGAATTGGCTTTGCAATCGAGAGCGCAGCAGCCAAACGAGAGCGTGGCGATGTTCGTGGAGGACATGACCCGGCTTTTCAACCGCGCTGATCCTTCGATGTCGGAAGCCAAGAAGGTGCGCCATTTGATGCGGGGAGTGAAGGAGCAATTGTTCGTTGGGCTCGTGCGCGATCCTCCGGCTACAGTCGCCGATTTTGCAAAAGAAGCGGCAGGCATGGAGCGCGCCCTGCAACAGCGGTTTGCGCACTACGGCCGTCCATCAAACATCACTGCTGTGGAGTGCCACATGCCGAAGCACGGGGATGAGAACACCTCCCTCCGAGAGCTCATCAGGAGCATCGTTCGCGAAGAGCTGCAGAAACTTCGCTCTGTGGAGCAGCCTCCTAGCGTGACCGCCATCTCGGATGCTGTCCGTGACGAGATACACCGCACGGTGCAGCCCATTCCACCTCCCCAACCGCCAGCGCCCTATGTGATGACATACAGCGAGGCATTGCGAAGTTCTGCGCCACCACCGCCGGCGTTCTACCCTCCTGCCCCTACCGCGCCGTCCCGCCGATTCCCGTATACGGCAGCGCTGCCAGACGACCGCCCACCCGTCACGAAGGCAAACATGTGGCGCACGCCGAACAACAGGCCCTTGTGCTTCCACTGCGGCGAAGCAGGCCACATCCGTCGTCACTGCCCGTACCGCCGGATTGGCCTGCGCGGCTTTTCGCCAGACGCACCCCTGCCACGCTATGGTGAACGACCCCGCGAGATCGATCAGTACCTAGCGGCTAACGTCCCACCTGCACCCACTGCCCAACGTCAGTCCAGGTCACCGTCGCCTCGACGGTTGTCGTCACCAGCCCGCCAGTCCTACGTCCGGCAGTCCTCCAGCCCGCGACGGGAAAACTGAGGACGGCGACCCCCGGAGGTAGGGCCGCCGTCACTGGGCATAATGACGAACATCCTCCGCTCACCGACGTTAGCATGCGACCCGACCTCCGACCCCACGCCGCTACGACCTTTCGACGCCCAGAGACGCCTTCGCTTGACGCTTCAATTGGACGATGTGAACGACCCTTACGTCCGACGACTTTTCGACGAACAGAGACGTCTCCGCTTGACGTACCAACTCGACCGCGAGAACGATCCCCAAGTCCGACCTCCCCCACACAGCGTTTTTCTGAAGGTGACCAAGCTTCGGCTGAAATTCCGATCATCGTTGATGGCCGCCGCGTGACTGTTCTCGTAGATACCGGCGCCGACTTCTCCGTCATGAGTCGTGGTCTGGCGACTGTCCTGAGGAAAGTCCTGACACCTTGGCCTGGAACGCACATCCGGACAGCTGGAGGCCATCTGGTGACACCGCTTGGTGTCTGCACCGCTAGAATGGAGATTCGCGGTGTAACCTTCATTCATACTGGTGAACAGCGCAAAAAAGGCGGGACAACAACAAGACAAGCGCTGACTATCAACTGGGTTTATTGAAGGACGGAAGGGTATATATACAAAAACATAACACAAAGAAGTAAGAAGATAGTGTGAAAGGGGCCGTGAAAATCAAAACTTATGTCACATGTGAAGTGATGTAAGCCAATTCCTTGTTGCTAAGTGCCACGGAAACACAAGGAAAACACAAGGAAAACACAAGGAAAAGTGACCCTCTTAGCCACGGTGCCGCTCATTGTGAAAAGTGCAAATGCCATCATGAAAGGGAGCAAGAAAGGAAATCGGAACAAGCCGGCGGGCTTCCGCGCACAAAGTTCCGCTGCAAAAAGTACCAGTGCGCACCGGAGTACAGGAAAACAGAAGTTCTGTTCCGCCACAAAGATAAGCTCACGCGCGAAATAATGGAAGCGCATCACATCCACAGGCAAGGTGACGTATGCATCAGCAGTCCTTCCGTGGCACTTAGCAACAAGGAATTGGCTTACATCACTTCACATGTGACATAAGTTTCGATTTTCACGGCCCCTTTCACACTATCTTCTTACTTCTTTGTGTTATGTTTTTGGATATATACCCTTCCGTCCTTCAATAAACCCAGTTGATAGTCAGCGCTTGTCTTGTTGTTGTCCCGCCTTTTTTGCGCTGTTCACCAGTATGAATGTATACCAACTCGCCCAGATCTCAGCCTTACTAAATGTAACCTTCATTTCCTGCTTCGCTGTGTTGGCTCATTGCTCGAAGGACCTCATCCTCGGGTTTGATTTTCTTCGAGAACACGGTGCGATAATCAACCTCCGCGAACTTGTCGTGACGTTCTCACCTCCGTGTGTCATAGCCGGCAGCAGCGAGCCCGACAGGCCTGTTTTTCGCGTGTGTGATGACAATGTCACGCTACCACCACGCTCCAGTTTGTTTATTACGGTGGAATGCGCCAACCCACGCACGCCTCACGGGATTGCGGAAGGTAACCTGTCGTTACTGCTGAGTCAGCAAGTCTGCGTTGCGCGGGGTGTTACTTCCCTCTGCGGAATGCGAACGCAGCTTTTTGTTACCAACTTTAGCGCCGAATACCGCCACTTGCCGCAAGCAACAGCCATAGCCTATTTCGATGAAATCAGTTACTCAGTCTCCCACTGCGCCTTGTCCCTCAACGATACCCATGAATCGACGTCTGACGCCCCCGTTCTGACTGACGTGAACCCCGACCTAACCGCCGATCAGAAACACCGCCTCCACATGATCCTCGACTCTTTTCGTGACTGCTTTGCGACCACTTCTAAAGTTCGGCAAACATCGGTCGCTAAACACCGCATTGTAGTTGATGAAGGCGAGAGGCCTATACAACACCACCCCTATCGAGTGTCTGCGAAAGAACGGGAGGTGATTCGGAGGCAGGTTGAGGAAATGCTCCGCGACGAGGTTATCCAGCCGTCAACAAGCCCGTGGGCTTCGCCCGTTGTGCTGGTCGCCAAGAAGGATGGCACTCTCCGATTCTGCGTCGACTATCGTCGCCTCAACAAGATTACTAAAAAGGACGTTTATCCGTTGCCCCGAATTGATGACTCATTCGATCGCCTGCGTCATGCCCGGTACTTTTCCTCTCTTGATCTACGCAGTGGGTACTGGCAGATCGAAGTCGATGAACGTGACCGTGAAAAGACCGCGTTCATAACCCCCGACGGTTTGTACGAGTTCAAGGTGCTCCCCTTTGGCCTGTGTACCGCTCCTGCCACCTTTCAAAGAATGATGGACACTGTCCTGGTTGGTCTCAAATGGCAGTCGTGTCTCGTCTATCTTGATGATGTTATTTTCGCTGCGACCTACGAAGAACATCTCAAACGCTTGAGTGCAGTATTGACGGCAATCCGATCAGCCGGTCTGTCTCTAAAACCCGAAAAATGCCACTTCGCGTACCAACGGCTGAAGTTTTTGGGCCATGTTGTGACATCTGAGGGCGTCAGCCCCGACCCCGACAAGACGGCCGCTGTAGCTGCGTTTCCGACTCCCACTGATAAGCGAGCTGTGCGCCGGTTTCTTGGCCTCTGCGCATATTACAGACGCTTCGTGCAAGACTTCTCCAGGCTGGCTGAGCCTCTCACACGGCTAACAAAAGACGATCAGCCTTTCGTCTGGGCACAAGAACAGCAGGACGCCTTCGAAAAGCTCCGCGAACGCCTACAAACAACGCCCATTCTTGCCCATTTTGACGAGGAGGCGGACACGGAACTTCACACCGATGCCAGCAACATTGGCCTCGGTGCAGTCCTCGTCCAGTGGCAAGATGGTGTTGAGCGCGTGATTGCTTACGGCAGCCGCACACTGTCACGGTCCGAGGCAAATTACTCAACCACTGAAAAGGAGTGCCTGGCTGTTGTGTGGGCGATAACGAAGTTCCGGCCCTGCTTGTATGGTCGCCCGTTTCGGGACGTGAGTGACCACCACTCACTGTGTTGGCTCGCGAATCTTAAATACCCCTCGGGCCGGCTAGCTCGTTGGAGCCTTCGCTTGCAAGAATTTGACGTTACAGTTGTCTACAAGTCGGGCAACAAACACAGCGATGCAGACTGCTTGTCCCGTGCTCCTATTCCGTCCAGCTCTGATGACCTCGAAGATGACCCTATATTTATTGGTGCTCTGACCACGTCCGCCCTCGCTCAACAACAGAGAGACGACACGGAATTGCGCCCACTCATCGATTATCTCGAGGGTACCGCCTCGTTACCGCCTCGTCTATTCGCGCGTGGCTTGTCGTCGTTTTGCTTGCGGGATGGCGTCCTCTACAAACGAAATTACGGCCCGACGGACTCTGGTTACCTGCTCGTGGTTCCAACGGCGCTCCGCACTGACGTTTTGCAGGCGTGCCACGACGAGCTTCCTTCCGGCCACCTCGGATTTTCTCGAACGATGGCCCGAGTTCGTCACCGTTATTACTGGCCCAGGCTTTCTGCGGCTGTCAAGCGTTATGTGCGCACTTGCCGCGAGTGTCAACGTCGGAAGAAACCACCTTTCAAGCCGGCTGGCTTGCTCCAACCCATTGCTCCGCCGAGAATTCCTTTCCACCAAGTCGGCATGGACTTACTGGGCCCATTTCCCACGTCATCATTGGTAACCGGTATATTGTGGTTGCCACCGACTACCTCACCCGGTATTGTGAGACGAAAGCCCTTCCCCGCGGTACTCCAGCTGAGATTGCTGACTTTTTCATCATCAGCATAGTCCTCCGCCATGGCGCCCCTTCTGTTGTTTTAACTGACCGAGGCACAGCGTTCACGTCCACGCTTACTCAGGAAGTTATGCGGCTCAGTGGCACAAGTCATCGTAAGACCACAGCTTACCATCCTCAAACCAACGGCCTAACCGAGCGCCTCAATAAGACTATCGCTGATATGATTTCTATGTACGTCGACGATGACCACAAGAACTGGGACGCAATACTTCCGTACGTCACGTTTGCCTACAACACTGCCCTTAAAGAGACGACGGGGTTCACGCCATTTCGTTTGGTACACGGTCGTGAAGTCGTGACTATGTTGGACACGATGTTGTTGCCCGATATTGCGCACCCATCCGTTGCCGACGCTGATGCATTCGTTCGCCATGCAGAAGCTGCTCGCCGGCTTGCTCGGCAACGAACCTGCGTGCGGCGAGAAGTCGATGCTCACCGCTATAACCTTCGTCATCGCGAAGTCATTTTCCAGCCTGGCGATCAAGTGTGGGTTTGGAGCCCCATCCGTCTGCGCGGTCGCTCCGAGAAGCTTTTGCGCCGTTACTTCGGCCCCTACAAGGTACTCCGCAAACTCAGCGACGTTACGTATGAAGTGCGCCCGCAAGGGAGTGTTCGTTCTTCAAGACGCCCGCCGACATCCGAAATTGTGCACGTCGCAAGACTCAAGCCATACCATGCCCGCTAGAACAACTCTCATCACGTTCAGTGCCTGGGACTCTGTTCACGTACACACGTGGCTCCCCCTCAATCTCAGCCATCGAGTCGATGCTTTTCCAGAGGGGAGGGGCAATGCCGCACTCTACCGGCGCCCCCGTGCGGTCTGTCTTCGACCTTTGTGGCGCGCCGGACTTCGTCCTCTTCTGCTCGGTGCTAGGGTCGGCCGGCTGCGCTCCGCCCAGTGTGCTCGCCAGGGATAGAACGTTCTACCGGCGCCCGTGACAATATAGTCAACAGGAAACTGTTTTACCATGTCAATGCGGAGTTCAGTAAGTGGACTCACTCCATGGTGGTGGCCAGGGTCTGTCATAGCTCGAAATGAACCATCAGTTCTTTGCTGAAAGGCAACGCATATCGGAAACGTCTGCCGACGGTCAACTCGTTCACCTTTTTGACTGCAGCGATCGCAACCATAAAATCCCATGTGTCCTTTTATGCACTTGACATGTGACCTAGCTGGTGCATCGCATATTATGGCAGTTACCGAGATGCTATAATGTGTTCCATGAACATCTATCCCTGACACCTCTAGGTCCTTCATTTGATCAATAAAGGGCTGCAGAAAGTCCTCAATACTAGTTGTTTTTTTTTTGTCACAGTGAACAGCAACGACAAATGGTCTGTTCTGTACACAATTTGATAAACGACAAAGCACAACCCAAAAGCTGACAGAAGAACTTTTGAAGATAGGAAGGCCATCTATATTTACATGAAGTTCAATGCTGGGGCTCTGTTGAGGTCGGAGGCCTAATCTCACGCGATTTTCAATTTGTGGTTTCAAGTCAAAATATACGACATTTCCTCGCACATTTGCTTTTCTCTCTGTTTTCAGCAGAGTCCTTGCGTCACTTGGCATTGGATGACCAAGCCTCTGGAAAAGCGAGCACAGATCATTGATGGCCGAGTGCGTCAACGAGTGTTTGAGAGCAATTTCCCTCAGTTCATCACCAACGTTAACAGATGAACCACTTGCTTCTGGGCCAGAAGCGTCAGTGACAGCATCCGAATCACTGAGCTCTTCAGCGACCAAGGCACGTTCTTCGTCAGAGTCTTCGGAGAAATTCTCAGAGGTGCTTACTGAGCCAGAACTTTCAAAGTCATATTTCTGAGCAGACTGCTCTGCCAGATATGGACTTCTCTGGAAGTCTACGCGTGCGCCTGAACGGTCAGCCGGTTCAATGTCACGCCCGGTAGCCTCGCGCATAGTGGATGTTTCTGATCCATTTTCGTCATGTGAAATGTCACGAAAAAAGTCATTGACCTCTCGCTGCAATCGCCGGTATTTTTCCCACTCATGATTTCCGCATGCTCTGCAGCCGCAAAGGCTTAAACCAGCTTGTGAACTCCGGCCACCAACACAACCACCCGTCTGCGATGTCAGTCACGGCGCACTGCAGTGCACTCAGTACACACACTAAACACTCACTAAAATACTGTACAAAACAGGGCGATGCACTATACCGCGCACTGAAAACACTTTATCACACACTAGAGATGAGACACCACGCAAAAGACAAAACAGATAAACAGATAAACAACAGCAACACAATAAAAACTACGGTTGGGGATTGGATTGAATTGGATTGGATTGAAGACCTCATACTCAAAGGTATGAGGCCTTCATTTCTCTAAAAGCTACTTTAAATAGAAATTACGAAAAAAAACGCTGATATCGAAAAGCGGGTGTTAAAGAGGCTATCAGCACTCACAGCTTTCGCTCTATCACTATATGTTCAAGTCATATGCTCAAACCCGCACAATTTTTGTGCACTTTCACACAATGATAACCCTTTGGCGTGTTGCGGAAATAAACGCACGCCGTAGAATGCTTCTCCCAGCTAAACGGGCGTATTGTTCGAGCTCAAATTTGGCACAGAAATGGAAGTTTGTCGGCAGAATTGTTTCATGCTACATCTGTTTGAGTTACTTGCCTGAATCAATCAAAAAAAGTCGTATAATCGCATCGAATCGAATCGCAACGATGACTGGATGAATCGTGAGGTAGATCGAGTGAGTTAATTAATTGTGAGTCTAATTGAGTGAGTTCGCAATTTCGGTAATCCCGAGCATGTGTGAATATATATTAGATTAGATTTGAGGGAGCCGGCAAGCTGACCAAAATTTTGTTAGTGAGCCGAGCGCGGGCATTCTCGACCTTGCCGAGGTATATTGTGCACAGTCGTCCACATGCGTGTATGTGCCCGCTAAAACGACGAACGTACGTCATCACTCTTAATTAACAACAATAACGACAACAGTAATAATGTTTCATTAAGCATTCATTGCAGTGGCCCAGCCATGCTTAAAAAGGTAGTATTGCCACGACGGTTTGCTGAACCTGACCTAGGACCCTATTAATTAAGGTATAGTACGTGAGATGTGAGGTGAGGAAAAGATTAGATATGTGAGAGCTAGAGGATGAGATGTGGGGATGAGGAAAGAAAGGGGACCGAAAGAGAATAGAACTATGCACGGCAACCATAATTTGAGCCGCCTTCGATACATCAGAACCATTTCAGGCGGTGGAAAAGACCGGGCGATGGTAACAGGCAACTGTAGCCGTAGAGACCACGGAGGAGCAAGATATCAACAAAAAACTTAACGCAAAATGCAACTAGTAGTTTTTAGTGTGTTATCCTGGCACGAACATCGCGCCACTAGAGCTCCGACGGAAAATTGCACGACTCTGCCTCTTTCATAAGTTATATTACAATTTTCCTGATCTTCGTGACACATTATTACTAGCTCTCATCAGAACATCGCGCCGCCTGTTTAACCTCCTCAGCATTCAACGTATACATGGATCGACCTTGGCATTTAATAAATCTTTTCTTCCAACTGCAATAGAAAATTTGAACCTGCTACCCGACTACATTGTTAACGAGCGCGACGCTACTAAATTTCGACAGGCATTAATTAATCACTGTACTGAGTAAAAGATACTTCTCCAACTTCACCCAGTTACACTTATTCTTTTTCTTGTTGTTGTTGTTACCGCTTAATTCAGCCTTGCGCCCTACATTAGTGTCCAACGTTGTATTGTGATGTATCGTTTTTCATTTTATTGTATTGCATTATGTTTTGTTGTATTAAGGTATTATTCTCAGTTGCATTTGCTTTGTACCCCCCCCCCCCCCCCCCCGCTTATGTAATGCCTCAACAGAGGCCTTTAAGGGTAAAATAAATGATGAGGATGAGTGTTCAACACAGGAGCAAAATAACTGGTTAAAGTCCCGGCGCGACATGACTAGCTTTGGTTCCCGAATAAAAAAAAAAACGAGTGTGTTTTCGCGGTCAACTAAAAGCGCCAAGGCGACACACGGAGTAACGTCCCGTAATTTGCTGGCATTTATCGTACGAAAGAGTCCATTTTCTATTGTTCGTGGCGTGCAGTGCGGCGAGAAGCGATATGTACATACAGTGCTCTGCAACTTTATCGTAGCCATCTTGGGAAATTTTCCCGCCTCGACCGGTGGGAAAATTTTCCAAGACGATTACGATAAAGTTGCAGAACACTATTTAGGTGGCACCTGGAGGGTCTAGTTTGCTTAGTTTTTTTTTGCTTGTTGCATGTTAAAAAACAATACGACCGTTGTCTTCCCAGTACGCGTCTGCACGTTAAAAAAAATACTAGTAATGAATGTTTCGGTCGCAAGAGGACGCTTTCAACTGATTCAACAGTGATTATGAGGTGTTCAATTGTGGAAACAATTGAACACCTCATAATCAAATGTGATGGTATCCATCCGGATGTCGATGCAGGCACAGTCACCCTTTCTGAGGCCCTAGGGTTTAAAGATAACAATGGTCATGTAAATAAATCTGCAGTGGAAGTCAGCAAAAAGCGATTGGAGGATTGGTGGCTGAAAAGCAGAGATGTGGCATAAGGTTAGAATGGTAGGAAACCGTAGGCAAAGGTGATGGAGAATCTTAATGAGAATTGCCAACACAGTACACAAAAAAAAATAATAAATAAAGAAAAGCTGAGCATGGTGGCAATTGCCACCACCCCGTTTCAAAGGGGGCGCTCCTATCCATCCATCCATCCATCGTCAACCCTAGGCTTGAACCCTAGGTAGGCCCTAGGTAGGCACTAGGGTTTAAAGATAACAATGGTCATGTAAATAAATCTGCAGTGGAAGTTAGCAAAAAGCAATTGGAGGATTGGTGGCTGAAAAGCAGAGATGTGGCATAAGGTTAGAATTGTAGAAAACTGTAGGTAAAGATGACGGCGATTCTTAATAAGAATTGCCAACACACTAAACAAAAAAAAATAAAAAAGAAAGAAAAGTTGAGCTTGGTGGCAATTGCCACCACCCTGTTTCAAAGGGAGCGCTCCATCCATCCATCCATCCATCCATCCGTCCGTCCGTCCGTCCGTCCGTCCGTCCGTCCGTCCGTCCGTCCGTCCGTCCGTCCGTGCGTCCATCCGTCCATCCGTCCATCCGTCCATCCGTCCATCCGTCCATCCATCCATCCATCCATCCATCCATCCATCCATCCATCCGTCCGTCCGTCCGTCCGTCCGTCCGTCCGTCCGTCCGTCCGTCCGTCCGTCCGTCCGTCCGTCCGTCCATCCATCCATCCATCCATCCATCCATCCATCCATCCATCCATCCTTCAACGTCTGCTGTTTTGTTTGTGTTTATTGATGTCAGAGGAGGCGCTGCGCTGGGTTACCCATCGAGCATCGAAAACCTAGCCCTTTTCCGAGAAGCTCACAAGCAGCAAAAGTGAGCCAAAATCGAATCGGCAGCATCGGTTGCGGCCGATGGATTACGCTCTTAAAACGGGTGGGCGCCGACACATACCGACACCCGATACAAAGGGAATGGTGAATAGATCATCATCAACATCATCATCATCACAGTTGGTTTCCCTCTCTCTTGATCTCGTAGAGGGAAATTGGGTTAATGATGATTGTTGTAGGATTCTTGACGTCTTGCAGATTCGTTTTGCTCAATCACATTGCAAGAGGACACTTCTGGAGAGGTTAAACTTTTATAACAATTAAAAGCACAAAGGAGGATACAAGCAAGGAGAAAACATATTTACAATTGACTGGCTCGCAGTTCTAGGTGACGAAACCAGCCCTCGGTCCTGCCGAAGCAGCTGGTTTTAAAACCAATGTCCCCGCCCTCGGTGTGAGAATAACCAATCAAGTACTATACAAACATCCACCCAATAACTTATTGGGGAAAGGAAAATACCACAAATCAGCAGTTGGGGAAAGAATAACACAACCAATGAATGATTGGGGAAAGAAGGTAACTCATCGCGACACTGTACACATATGCACACTTTCCACCATCACGATTTCGGATAATTATGCTTTCCCGCTGCGAGCTTCGCGAACACTCGCTTTCCCAAGGTCCGGTTGCCGCCAAGTTCGAGGAACGCCATTTCAACTCATCTGTTTCTCGTCGTCGCTCCTCATGCCTGCAGCTAGCGTGACAATAGGTCAAAGCATGCCGCTGCAGACATGGTACAAAGAGCCACGCACTGTGACGCGGGTCAGCCTCGCCGTACACACGTGCACACAGGATGCCGCCTAACGACTGAGTCCATGAGGGGAGTTTGACCGCTCCTGTAATCCCCCGCCATTCGGCGCCTCCCTTCTCCCGCTGGGTTCACTGACCCCTTTCTGTGCGGTTGTGCGGAGGGCCTAAGAAAACGGACTTAATGGGGATTCCCATAAAGCGACCGGATGCGGCAAACAAACTACAGCACCGCGAACTTCACTCCTCCCAACCAAGAATGTCACACGGACACTTGTTGTCAGTGGGACATTAAAGTTCAGCCACGGTGTCCAACAACAAAAGTACACACGCACGCACGCACGCACGCGTACGTCGGCTGTCCGGTCAGTCCACCAACACGCACACATGCGCCGGCTGTCCGGTCAGTACACCAGCACGCACACATGCGCGCACACAGCGGATATTTCAACCCGCACACACAAGGCCGGAAACCAATCTGCACATTCCAGAATTCACCATGTCAGATCGGTGCCCCAAACTGGCAGAAATAAATTCTAGCCACCTACATCTCGAAACAACACTTGTTTCTTTTGAGCCTTGCCCACTAGATTGGACCAAAATTTACAATTATTCGGCACAGAGCCGGTTGTAAAGGCTGCCGCCGCCGTCGGATCAATAGAGCTCACCTGCTCCCCGCGGGCTATGAAGATTGCTGCTGCCCTCGCGTCTGCATTCTCCCCTTCTTTGAGTTTCACAGTAGGGTCAGGCCTCTCATCGGCTACTTCACATGTAGTTTTGCATCGAGATTCAAGTAGCTCTAGCTCTTCGTTCAACTGCCCACCGACGTTCGCTTCAAAGAAAATTGTGCCTTCGAGTTTTCTTTTCTCACTATTGCCTTTACCAGCTTGCTTACGAACTTCTGATAACGAAGCATGTTGCTCCATGTTGAAGCCTACAGGAATGGGCGCATTACCCAAGTCCTCAAGTTCCCTACCTGCTTCGAACAGCGTTACAGTGATCAAATGCGCATTTCTCTCATCCTCAGCATCAAATGCAGGCTCATCTTTCTTGGTTAGCCTATGATCATCTGCAATAACATTGGCAGCTTTCGGATCTGCCTCAAGCTCCACCGGAGCCTCAGGTTTGTCTTGAACAGACTCATGCGCAGTTTTAAAATCTTCTTCAAAATATGCGCTCTCATTTGCTACATATAGCTGCTCCCTGTCTGGCTGCTCTCGCAGCGAGTGTGTCTCAGGTGTTGCCAACTTCCCTACACCTTCAGCTATAGTATCTGCGGTCACTGCGCAGAGTGTCCGCTCCGGCTGGCTACCCACCTCCTCTTTGGCAGCTAGCTTACACTTGCCTGCGAAGGGTGTTCTCGTTATCCGCGCCTGCTCTACCTCTTCGTCGAGCGTTGCAGCTGCCCCAGAGTTTGCGCCAACCTGTTCACAAACAATGCACTCATGTGCCTTCTGGGTCTGCTCTATCTTAGTTTGCTCTGACAGGCAGAGCTTCACAGGCGTGAACAACGCCCCTATGCCCTCAGCCATCTCTCCTGGCACGGCACACACGGTTGGGCCCTGCTGCCTAACCGCTGCAGCTTTCACACCTATAGCCATTGGCCCACAGGTAATCCTCAATACGGGAACATGCTGTTCTCGCTTCGATTTGGGACAGTCAATCATTAGATGCCCAAATTCCATGCAGTCAAAACATTGAACTGCTGCAAATAACATCCCGCTATCGGCTTTCGTTCCCTGCCCTACTTTCAACTGCATCTGTGCAAGCTTTGTTTTTTCTTGCTCAATTAGAAGTTTCAACTTCTCAATTTCAAGCAGCTTTTCTGCCTCCTCAATCTCCAAACATCGCATCTTGCCCTCCCAATTATACCGTACGGCAGCCATCTCCCTTTTCCGTGCTATCATCTATAGCACGAAAACACTACACCGGCATGGTGAATTCGGAGGAAGCAGAAAGGTCTCCTACCTCGCAGGTTGCTTTCCTCTGCCACGGTAGTCTCGTCGCCCTGAGTGACGACAGCGGGCTCCTTGATGCGGATGAGTTGAGTTGAGCCCCGGCTCTCACAGCAGCTCGCTGACTTGAAGCTCCTGCCTCGTTTGACTCGCTGGTCGCCTGGTTCTTCTCTTGAACCTCAACGGGGACGCCTGGTTCCTTCCGCAGCTCACGGACTAGGCACCTCCACGACACGTCGGTCGCCTGGCTCCTTCAGCTCCTCGCCGACTTGAGCCTCCTACGTCCCGTTGACAATGACCAGTAGTCTCATGAAGCTTTCAACGTCACTCTGTGACGTTGACGTTCCTCCTTTAGGACGTACCGCTCTGCAGCTTGTCCACCGACTTGATCCTCCGCCCCTCCGTCAGATACCTCGAGCAGGAAGACGTAGCAAATCCTGTCGGCTGCGCCAGTTGGTTTCCCTCTCTCTTGATCTCGTAGAGGGAAATTGGGTTAATGATGATTGTTGTAGGATTCTTGACGTCTTGCAGATTCGTTTTGCTCAATCACATTGCAAGAGGACACTTCTGGAGAGGTTAAACTTTTATAACAATTAAAAGCACAAAGGAGGATACAAGCAAGGAGAAAACATATTTACAATTGACTGGCTCGCAGTTCTAGGGGACGAAACCAGCCCTCGGTCCTGCCGAAGCAGCTGGTTTTAAAACCAATGTCCCCGCCCTCGGTGTGAGAATAACCAATCAAGTACTATACAAACATCCACCCAATAACTTATTGGGGAAAGGAAAATACCACAAATCAGCAGTTGGGGAAAGAATAACACAACCAATGAATGATTGGGGAAAGAAGGTAACTCATCGCGACACTGTACACATATACACACTTTCCACCATCACGATTTCGGATAATTATGCTTTCCCGCTGCGAGCTTCGCGAACACTCGCTTTCCCAAGGTCCGGTTGCCGCCAAGTTCGAGGAACGCCATTTCAACTCATCTGTTTCTCGTCGTCGCTCCTCATGCCTGCAGCTAGCGTGACAATAGGTCAAAGCATGCCGCTGCAGACATGGTACAAAGAGCCACGCACTGTGACGCGGGTCAGCCCCGCCGTACACACGTGCACACATGATGCCGCCTAACGACTGAGTCCATGAGGGGAGTTTGACCGCTCCTGTAATCCCCCGCCATTCGGCGCCTCCCTTCTCCCGCTGGGTTCACTGACCCCTTTCTGTGCGGTTGTGCGGAGGGCCTAAGAAAAAGGACTTAATGGGGATTCCCATAAAGCGACCGGATGCGGCAAACAAACTACAGCACCGCGAACTTCACTATCACCTCGCAACTGTACCCTCGCAGCACCTCCTCATCCCCTCCCTCATCTTGCCAAAGCCAAAGCCACCAAAGCCAACGCGGCATTCCCGCCTTTTTTTGCCGTCGAGAGTCAGCGTGCGCTGCGTCGTAGACAGTCGTGTGCTGCATTACGCGTTCCCGCGTTTGCCGTCGACAGCCAACGTGCTCTGCATTATGGATCGCCATTTGAACGACCGGTAAGTACTCTTCTTGTCCTACTAAAATCTAACTTGTTCGAGCTTCTCTGCAGTTCAAGTCGATGGCACCCGTTCCACGTGTTGAAATGAAAGCCTGTTACTGCTGCCCGCGAATGCTTTGTTTGCGCAGCTACGTACAGGTTCGAGCAAAATAAAATGTGCATTGTATTGGCTGCAAACATTTTTTTCGCTTTCCCCAGCTGAAATTGCCCTCTATTTGGAATGCGCCTGCAGTTAGTGGATGCTTGCCAAATGGGCAAGCACACACGACTAGCACCACTTCGCGCGCTGCCTCGACGTCGGCAGAATGCAACTGCTGGGCTTGTGCGTTGATGTTTTCTCCGGGTGGATTTTGGCAGCTTCGCCGAATTTGAGCTCGAGCTCGAATTGTTTTGTAAGAATGAGCAGTAGTACGAGCGGTGCTCTGAGTGATTCGTCTGGTATGATCAGACATGGGCTACTTTAAGCTTACAAATAGGGCTGCTAATTGAATTGAATCAAACCTTCGACTGTCTTTATGTAGGGTGCGTTTTAGACTTGTGGGCGCTTTGTTGAATATTACTTGGCGTCTGTACTGAAATGCGAACCTAGCGAAAACAAACCAAGGCGTGCGCATAGGTGCCGCGCCTCTTCGATCGGTAGTCAAATTGGTCAAAATCCCTTGACTTGCGCGGGCTGACGCGTTTTTGACGGTCTTATAGGCCACATCTTTCAAATGTACACGCCTTCGCCGCCACTGAGAATGGCAGAAGAAAGCGCAAGAATTCACAAACAAAACAAGACCAAGAGGCGGCGCTCAGTTCGGCGGGAGAGGAATGGCGCGCGCGCGAAGTTTGGGAATTTTCGGCGCTTGCTCGCTGCTCCGCGGCCGCCGCCGCTTGTTATATAATTAATTTCGAGTATTTCTGCGCCGAGTTGGGCATTGATAATTACAGGAAGGGTAGTTTATAAGACATACTACCGCAATATATAATCTTCCAAAATTCGACTTTTTCACGATTTTTTGATTTTCAAAGGTCGCGTCCCCCATAAACATATGGTTCTAGGAATGTCAGCATGGTACTGGCTACCACTTCCTTTTTCTTTTTTAATGACTGTGATGCATGCCGTAATGAACCCAAGCTGCTGTGAATGTAAAAATGTGCTTTGCCAGCCACTAAACTTTCAGCTCCCATAAGCGTATCTGTGGTGTCTTGAGATGTAGCAGATGTGGTGTAATGGGTCTTTGGGTTCAACTTTCCTCTGCTCATTGATGCAATGGCACAAATTAAGCAGAAGTCTGGCTTAAATTGTCTGCATATTTATGTTATAGCTGGTCCAAGTTAAGGATGGGCATATCACATTCAAGACACAATGAAGTGCTCGCAAAATTTTATGCCTTTGTTTACTCTCTGCACAGGAAAAGAAAGCGGGCGCGACACGACCGCATGTACTGTGTGGTTTTGTTCACAAATGAGAAGGACTCCGTCGGGGCAGTGCCAGTTCGCTGGCTGAGCAAAAGCACAACAAGGTGCATGTGGCCCCCAAAAGGCACTGGGCCTCATGCTGTGGACCAGATGGCCCGCAATATGCTGAAGCCTGGCACTGATTGGCAACGGTGTCCCTGCAGGGTGCTGGGTTATGCAGGTATGAGAAGCTCCTTTATTCACAATATACTTATACTTACTGTCCTAAACCTCGCTACATTAATACTTACTTGCCTGTTTTGGCAAGAAACTAAGCTTATTGATTTTCTGACTAGCACAAGCAGCAAAAAATGGTGGCAGCATATCGTAAAGTACACAGGATAAAATTTACAATGTTGGTTTATCTGGTTGACATATTTCTCCACAAATACATGCAAGACATTTAAAGGTTCGGTGAGATTTGAGTACTGCTAAAAATTTGTTCCTAGTTAAGGCTTGCACAAAAATTTAAATTTGCAGATGACCAGATATTTACACCTGTGTGTAAATGTTTTCTTGTAATATTGTTTTATCTTGCATGTATAGCTTATGTCGCTCTAGTCTATGCAGCTGGTGAAGCTGTGCCCAGTACCCTGTGCACCTGGTTTAGTCACCTTAATTCTTTTACAAAACAGACACTTACGCTGATGCCAAAAGAAAAATGGAAATCGCGGAGCAGACTTCGCACATTGAGTCTGGCAGCTCAAGTGAAGATTTTCCGTCACCAAAAAGGCACGGTGAGTTCACCATTAGGATTTAAACTGTTGTTATGTGAAGTTAAGTTAATGATTTGTTCCTGAAAGTGCACAAATAAAAAGATTAATTGGCCTTTAAATCCAATTAAACCGATTAAGACTGTGAGAGCACTGTTTGTCATAGTTTGGCATGGTTTGCTTCTCTGTTTAGCATTGAGAGACACATAGATGTGGCCAAAGTGTGTCTTCCCAAAAATGAAAATTGGCCGATTTTGAGGAAAGGAAAGGTGCGCTGTGTGTCTGGATGGATGTTTTCTACAGTAAGAGCATGCAATTGGTTAGTAAGAGCATCTCATTTTCACTGTCCCGCAAGGGCATGTGACATGTCTCAGGTTTGCGTGACACAAGTAATGGTCTGCTGCAGCGCTTCTTGGTTTTGTATTTGGTGAGAGCGCCAGCCCCGTGGCAGTCACTGCATCAGCTTGTGATAATTTTTGGCGCTGACATTTATGCCTCTATCCACCAATAAAGATTTGGAGATGTTTTCAATTTGGTCACAAAATATGTCAAGGGTTGCATATGAATGAACAGTGCCAGTTGGGAGCTGCTCGGCTCTGCAGAAAATCTGAACAATGTGAGATTTTGAGATAAGCGATTTTGAGTTACAGCTTTACTGAACTACTCTTGGTGCTCGTTTGGCATAGTGTTTTTTTCTAAAATGGCTTGTATTAACCACGTAGGCAAAATAAAGTGGAATAGGAAGCTTCTAGAGATGTGCAATACCATTTGTACCACTGAAAGACAAAAAAAAAACGATTCAACAACGTCTGCGATTTAACGAAGTTTTTCCCGAAAGTACGCCTTCATTATATTGAGGTTCAACTGTACTGGGTTATACTGTGAGGGTTGAGATTTGCTCACAGGCCTTGCAGGGCTCCGAAAGGAGCTAATCGCGGTTAAGATTGTGCTGAGAGGTAATATTGCATTTGGGTATTTGTTTCAGTTCCAGATTTACAGCTTCGCATGCCTCGGGTTGTGGACGGTAAGTGCACTTTTCTTTCTTTTACATGGTGAAGTACAATATTAATATGCAACTCCTGGGGTTTTATGAACATCACATTTTTTGGCGTCTGTTTACATGTGCACGTGTTTTTCACTATACAAAGTGGGACTGTTTTAAAACTACAAAAATAGCAAACTAAAATTCACTCTGTGGCCAGGCACAATGCGCTTCATACACTCATAACATCACAAACATATGAAAACACTAACATGCACTGAATGTCTCAAAGAAAGGTTCTAAATGATGTGTTAATTGAAGGGACACAAAAGAGTCTATGTAGTTCAAAATTCTGCTGATGGATGGAAATGGACCCATATGTAATCAGTGAAAATATTTTTTGACAATTACATTTGTAGGACCATTGAAATCAATGATTAGGAATATACTGTCATTCTTCCTCGTTTACACGTAATGTGCGGTGGCAGCAGAGGGTAGCAAACACCAGCTGCATGAATTCAGCACTGTGGTCTCTTGTTTCTGCAGCTCTGGCAGTCACAGTCACTCCTGTACATCTGCCATTCAACTTAGCCTACGATAGGCTGCAACAGTTTCCACTTTTCTCGGCTCGGTCAACAAGCTTACTAAAAGCAGTGTGAATCTAAATAATGTGGGGGGCTTACGCTGGTGGTCTGCACAACCTTGTGCTGTACTATTTACTCGCCAATGAATAAGCTAGCAACATAGTCATTTGTGGCTTTGAAAGAGGGTATTTTTATATTCTGTTTTGCAACGCATATAACTTCCATGGCAAAGCTTGCAGGTGATGTGTCAGTTGCGGTGTTCTTGAATTATGCTGTACGGGTGGCAGGGGCTCTTCACTTTCTCAAGGGCCACTTTAGCAGCATGCTCTTCCATGAGAAAAGCTTTACCAGCGGCACACTGGACCGAAGTTCTAATGTCATGGCTGTAATGCCCAAATGCATGCAGCAGCCACAACTGCCGTGTGGGCAGGGCTGTGGGCACACATTTTTCAAGAGTTGAAGGAGCTCTAAACAGCTAGTTTATACGGTTTCACTATACAATTATCTTCCAGCAAATTTTTTTTCCAAGCAATGTTTAGAAGCGAAGTTGTTTGCAATCAAAGTTTGAAATTCCGTGCCTTCGTGGCATTCCTCCTTTTGATGTTTTTGGCATGCGCAATGGCTGGAGCTCTTCCTTGGGTCCCGTGCCCACCTTTGGTGGTTTTGTGCGTTTGCTTTTTTAGTTGTCTCTGCAAACAGGAACTTCTGTTCTAGCGTGGCCAGGCATGGTGGTCATCTGCTTCATGCATGCAGTTTTTGGCTGTGGCTCTTATTCCTGTGCCAAACATTCCAGGTGTTAACCATGTGTATGATTTTGTGTTAGAAATGCAAAAGTGGCGAAGGCCACTTGAGCCGCCAGCGCGAAAGCGGAAGTGCAAAACGGAAATCTTTAAAAAAACATTCTCATGTACTAAACATCCATAATTTACTTTTGTGTTAACTGAAAATTAGTGTTACTACTTCTCATGTGCAATAGATATGTGATGCATGCTTGCAGCTGACAAGTAGCCATTAAAAGCCGTTGATGCATAGTAGTGTTGCAAAGAGAGAAAGAGTGAATGCAAAAGTAAAAGGAGAGAGCCTTTCAAACTTTGAATGCGATTGTGGGCTGTGTTCTCCGGGTAGAGGTGTATTATTTTGCTCTAATGTTTATTACAACATAATTAAGCAAGTGAGGTATATTATAACCCAAGCACAGGTGATTTAGGGCCCATTTAATGATGTTGCATATAGTTTTGGCCGATTTGTACCGTCTTTGCCAAAAGTAACCAGGCTGCGTGCTTCGCTTCTGAGTTGGGTGGTACAGACTTCATACCACTTATGAAGTATTAAATCTATGGAAAGTAAAGGCGAGATCCTGTCCTCACTTCTAAACAAGTTGTTACCTTCTGGGAATCCATGTTGGCTTTAGAATACAAGCGAGAAGCAAAACATGCAGCCTGGTTACTTTTGGCAAAGACGGTACATGATCTTTATGTTCTGACCTCATTTTTTCAGAAAAGCTCTTTAGCACCCTTGCACTGTGCTTTTTGTACTGGTGAAACCATTTCTTGCTTTTTACTACCATTCTTTGCAGACTTGGCAGAGTATGCACAGGAGAGTAATGCAGAGGTCCTTTCAGCTGGTGGCCCCAGGGACCGAGCTTCACCCATGCCTACGACAAGCATCGCCAGTAGTGAAGTCCGTCATGAGGCTGTCCGGGATGTAGTGCGGACTATGGATGTCCCCAGCGCACACAGTCTGCACGACGAAAGTGAGGACCTGTTGGGTTTCTGGATGTTGATGTCATTTAATTACACATTGGTCAGCATTGAGAACTGTCACAGGTGCTGAATAACTTATCATTTGAAATATATATAATCTCATGTCGTAATAACCCCTTCCGATGAATATTTGAATGTAGTTCTCAAATCTGGCATGCTTTTTAATCTTCCTAGCTCTGCTAATGGGCACTGTGCAGGAGCAACTCGCTCCGCAATGCGTGCACCCCTCGAGGCGGGAAGGGAGGTCTGTTCAGGAAGGGTGCGCCCAGCCGCGCTGTGGAGACGCTGCGGTTCTGCTGTGCGTGGTTCATATTCGCCGTTCGTTCCTTGTATTCGTGGCATTATAAGGTCACAAATGAATTCCTGGGTTGCAGTTTTTTTGGTTGTTTGGTTTCATACATTTTCACTTGCCTGATAGAATGCTTTTGACACCCCAAATAAGATTTATGAAGCAAAGTGACGCGAAGCTTGGATAGCTGCCATCCAACGAGCAGTGAGCTGGCAATCATGTCCGGATCTGCTGCTTCCAGATTTTCCACACGGCATCCTTCTCAAAAGAGGGCACACTCCCTTTTCCTGCGTTCGCAGTCTTTCTCACATCAAAAAAAAAGAAAGAAAGAAATCTGGCAACTCGTAGGCATCTGCAATATCTGGAGCCAATTGCCATGCCCAACAAAAGGAATGCGCATGTACTAGGACCACCATGTGCACCCTGTGGGCCGCGCTCGTGGGCACAGTTGATCATTGCGTAATCTTTATTTAATCTGTCCTGTGGTCTATATTTCCTTGTCTACTGTAGCTTGCATGAGGACCGGTGCAGTGTAGAGAGAACTAATGGAAATGTAGCGCTTTTACTGCATATTTACTGTTTGCGTTTTTTGCGCTTAGTTTTGCAAATTTGTCTTGGTTACTTTTTTTTTGCTTTCAATATTTTTTCTTCCCTCTAGCTCACTCCTTTTTTCCTTCCATGTGCTGCCGCCTCTTTCCTTCTCCTTCTGGGCAGTTTTCTTTGCCCTTACTTATTCGTGGGTGCTTTGAATAAATCAGCATTCTTTACACATCATCCTACTCCAAACAGGATGTCGAGTGGCTCGCTGCAACCTGTTACATTCCGCCATCCTAGCTTAATTTGGTGGCAGAAGACTTGGAAGTACGGTAAAAGAACTAGCATTAAAGTCGGGATTTGACGTAGGACTTTCTTTCAATGAAAAGGAAAAGTAGGCATGCTACATCCTTTCATGACTTTTGTCACCACTTGAAAAGCATTGAGCAATGGGCCTGCAATAAGCTTTGAGAGCTTTATGACCTACCTGAAAAAGGAAAAATGCATGTGTATTAGAAACCGTAGATCACTTTTTGTGCTGTGCTGTAATGGAAGTTTTCCATGCTCATAGCTGGGTTGTTGCATCGGCGACCGTGTGCATGAGCATTGCATGGACACAGTGATCAGTGTGAATCTCCCATCCTTTCCTTTATCATCGAGAAAAGTGGCAACTGCCTCACCAGAAAGATAGCCAAAGCTTATCAAAAGTCTTCTGCTTAATAACAGCTGCCTGTGGCTTGCCAAGCCCCAGTAATCGTTTTTGGGCCTTCAGGCTTTGCGCATTGCGATCATGTTTGTTTATTCTTTTTTCATGCCTTTTTCTCCTTTTTTGGCTCTTCATTCATTCCTATTCTTTACCCACACTTGTTCCATCCTTCTCCGCCGCTAAATCCCCCGCAGTGTTCCTTTATTTTTATTTTTTCCTTAGCCAGTCCCACATGAAGAATTTGAGGCTGGCTTTCTGTGAAACTGCACCTCACGTGAAAGGAGGAGGGTTGAGAATTTTTTTTTAATTTCCTACCTTGTTATCATGTTTTTTATCCCCTCCTCTTTGTTAGTTTGCTTGGCCTTTCCAAACTGCGCATGCTTTTCCTTCTGTCTTCTTCCATTTTCATGTTTTCAGCCTAGAAATAAATGCCCAGCAGGCAGACAGGGCTTGTCAGTGTCTCTCAGTCTTGTGCCTTGTGGTGCCTGCATTGTTCATGCTTCGCTACGTCACTCCAGCTAGCCCAAACTGTCAATGTTCCGCTATGCAGACCCCAATTACTTTCCTACAGCCGCCTTTTTCAAGCGGGCGACCTGCCCAGGTGGTTGCGTCTATCCTTGAAAAACTCCGGTGCCCATTCGTGGCGCTGCCTGTTCAACGCGAGTGCTGCCCCGTGTGCTTCTGCATGGGGCCCACAGCTTCATTTACTGGAGATTCATTCACAATATACATTCAGATAGATTGAGCAAATTGGAAGGCTGACAAGCTGTTTTCACTTAATTACACTGCATTTTTGGCAGTGAAGAGTGCTTAATATTAAATATTCCTTGGTATATACCTTGCACAGCAGCAGCAACGATGGCCAGTGCCGTTTTATTACCATATACAGTAAAAGCTCACTAATTTGATATCGGAGGAATTATTTATTTTGTAAAAGGCTGACCAATGGTTGCTTTTTGATAAGAAGCGTGGAACAGTGACCATTGTTTCCTATTTTCAACCCCTGCGTCCTTCATGATGTGACACATTAGTGGTGGTGTCCTCTCACAAGTGCCAGTATCGGATGTGAGGAGGCTGCACTGAACAATGCGCCAATAGCACTTGACGAACGCATACTTTTGGCTCGATAAAATAACTGCAGATGGAGGTGAAGGTGATGAAGGCATGGTGAACCTTCCTTCATCTGCCACACCCTGCATTGTCTCTCTATCAGGTCTAAGGGGATTATACTTTAGAATCGTTCAGTGCCATTGGTTGCAGAAGGGTTCTTTAGGGAGTAAAATCCACCATTTTTTTCGAGCTGTAGCCGACTATAATAGTATACTATGTAAACGCCGCTGAAGCCTGTAACATTCAACTAGGCCAGTGAAACTGCTGGAAGGGCAACTTAGAAAACCTCTGATCTGTGCTTCAACCATAATGTTTTAAACTTCCTTGATATCTCATTTACTCTTCTACTGAAAACCTGAACTAAAGTTGGCAGCTCTCTGAACTATCGCTTGACACTTTTAAAAAAGTTTGGCTCAATTTTGCAGGTCGACACTGTGAAGACCCACGGTGTGTCGCAAACCAACGTAAGTACTCTTATATCCTCTTACAATGATTTAATCAGCACTCATTTGCATCCTTGAAATACTTGGAATTTTACTAAAAAGCTGTTGTTGAGATCCTTGATAACCTTGGAATTTGTGGGTCCTTGAAAACTGTTGAGTTTATGATTTGAAAAGGAGTTTGTGTGTGTTTTTGTAAATACCATACTTTCACGATTCTAAGCACCCCCTCCCAACTTGGCAAAAGAAAATTTGGACAGAAAGTTTGCATGTGAATCTAAGCACCCCCTTTTTTGAGAGGAAAAGAACGTAGACAAGGCTTCTAGCATGCTTGCTCACTCAATCGAACTGGAGTCGGAGACCCGAGTTCGTGCAGTGTCCACGGCGCAGTATCCACTTGTGTTGCTGCGCTCCGACACTACATGACAGCTAGTGGCGCAGGACGGCAGAAGCCGGCTGAAAATGACCCCTAATGCTCTTTCAGCGTGTTGCCACATGGACCTCGTAATGGCAGCCATTTGGCTATGTCAGCAGGCTTTGCAGGTGTTGTGGGCCCACATTTGCCTTGTTTAATGTCAGCTGTTCGGCATCCATAACGAAAGTCAGATAAGTTTGAAGAGGGCTGTCATAGCTTGAAATTCAAGCGCAGTGCAATTGCGTTTTAGGAAGATGTTTGCTAAATTTTTTTGCCAAATGAATTGTTACTGCTTGCATCCATCTTGGCAAGATATTGATGTAAAAAAGGGGGGGGGGCGATTTTTTTATCTCCTCCCTCACTTTAATCGCTGCTATCGAGAAAAAGGTTACTTAGAGTCGAGTAAATACAGTACAGTCAAATCTCGATATAACGAATCCTGCAGGACCGCACAAAATTATTTATTTTAAAATATCGTTGCAATGAAAAATCTGCGATTATAAGCCAGTGGTCAAACGTAGGTATGAAAATGACGTACCTTGGCAGTGGGCACGTGTGTAGACCAGCAGAACCTGAAGTGAAAATGTTGCACTAACTCCAAAGCTGATTTATTTGAAGAAATCCATTATTTTCCTCTGCCGCGTGTGCCGCCGCGGTGGCTCAGTCGTTATTGTGCTCGGCTGCTGGCCCGAAAGACGCGGGTTCGATCCCGGCCGCGGCGGTCGATTTTCTTTGGAGGAGAAATTCCAGAGGCCCGTGTACTGTGCGATGTCAGTGCACGTTAAAGAACCCCAGGTGGTCGAAATTCCCGGAGCCCTCCACTACGGCGTCCCTCATAGCCTCAGTCGCTTTGGGACGTTAAACCCATTAAACCAACCAAACCAACCATCTTCTGCCGCGTGCAGCAAACACGACCGCGCACTGCATTACACCACTACAGCACATACACCTTCCACTTTCCGGAACACCTCATCGCATGCGTATTTGCACTGAGCGATGAAAATACGGACTTTGTCCATATGCAAAAAAAAAAAAAACCAGAAACGTCAGAGTTCTCTACGACCCCATCTTCAATGCTCCCTGAAGTTTGAAAATCTTTCATAATGATCGCGGCATTCGATGGGGCAATGCTAGCTGTCTGTAGAGGCCGAATCGCTTTTTCTCTGCGTCGATTTCTTGCAGGGAAAGCAGCTGTGTTCATATCTTCTTGGCATTTCGCTGGCTAATATCATCGCCAATATCGCACAAACTTCGCCATAAGATAATCTGTGGCAAAAAAAAAATACCGTCCCGCACGCACGCACGAACACACGAACGACCGACCCGCGTACGACACACAACACAGGAAAAAAAACGCAGGCAGCTAGGCCTGCTGGCTACTGCGTAATAAACCATAGCTTCATGGTGGCGCTAGGAGCTGGTACTAGATGTGGTGATGATGATAGCTACGGCCCACGGACCATACACACAGAAACGGCAGTTTCTGATTCACGCGAGAGTTGCAAGCTGCGGCGCTGTTAATTTTAGCCGAATTCGTAATACTGATATTCCAAAATTCTAGAAGAAGAAATAAAATACGTTCGTTATTCTGAAATATACGCTATTTTGAAATTCGTAGTTCTGAAATAGATTTACATTGAAAACATAGCAAATCTGCCGGGGATTCTTGAAAAATTCGTTAATGTGTTCGTAATAACGAGATTTCACTTAGATGTAACGTAAGTAAGGAAGAGAGCAGAGCGGGTCAGTGAACAAATGCAGGTTAATAATAGGCTAGTCAAAAGAAAGAGGCAGGGAATGTAATTGACGGTTAAAGGTAGCGAAGTAGGTTGCAAGATAAGGCATGTGTAGGAGACAGCAGGAAACCAGGTGTCTAGGCGGGATTAGGCAGTTTGCAGGAATCGAAGTGGATGAGCTGACACATGGCCAGGTTAATTGGCAGGATATGGGAGAGTCCTTTGCCCTGCAATGGGTAGCCAGGCTGATGATGATATTTAGTAAAGATGAATGTTTCATTTTTGCACTTCATGTGATTTTCCCCAGGCATGATCCACCGGGTTGTACAGCTACTGATGGAAATCCGGGCTGACATTAAGGAGCTGAAAGGGAATTACGCAGCTGCGTATAGTGAAGACCCATGTCAAGAAATCGGGCCGGCAACCTCTGTTGAGGTACTCAAAGAAATCGAGGAGGAGCTTGCAGATCCCGACAAACGAACCTTTCTGGTAAGCTCCCTGTCGTAGCCATGAAGACAAGCTGGCGTTGTTGCAAAATTCGTCGGTGGTATTGTGAGCTAGAAATCACTTGCATGGTGCTGGAAGCTGGTAGCTTGCATGGCTGGCCAATGATTTTTTTGTGCAACTGGTTTGTTCAACTTAACGGGACCGCATGATACCAGAAAGTTGCGGGGAGCTGCCAGTTCGGGTTGTTCATGTGAGATGGGAAGATAAAATCGGAATAAGAATCAACCTTCCAGTTCTCTAGGATGTCGAGTCAAGCATACTACTCCTAGGTTAAGAAGGCACGACCATACAGCTTGATTAAACCAGTGCTTTATATGTTGGGCTGTCACCTGCATTACAGTGCAGTCCACTTATAACGATACCAGATATATTGATGTCAGCAAGACGTGGTCAGTCGAAGCATGCATATGATGGACAGTGAGGCCACAAACTTGCGTCCTCAGACTCCCTTCAGTGGCAGCGGGCATTGTTTGCAGCCGGTAGCTGGGGTACTGTCGCGATGGATGTATCATGCCTACATTGTTTCCAACAGATGGGCTAGCAAAACGCTGTTTTAAGCATACAAAATGCATAGCTGTCTGCATCATTTTTATTTTACCAATTTAATGTAAAAGCAATGCCTTCACCAGTGCCTGTTGGCTAGTTTGCTTGTGCAAATCTGGTACTTCTGTATTCCCAACTGGCTCATGTCCAAAAAAATATTGATCGCTTCTGAAGTTTTTGTTAATGCGGAACAAAAAGAACGCTCGCTGTTGAGAGGCGTAAATGTAATGATCTCTATGGGCGTTCACCAGGGCTGCCACATTCTTTGTTGCCGCTGGAATTTCATTCTTGAGGGCTTTCATTGCTGAGGTTTCAACTGCACTTCGATGCAGTGATGCTTGCTGAAGGTGGAGTGGAGAGCAGCAGTTTTATTGGCCTGATTGTTGCCAGGAGCCTTCATCATCATCATCATTGCATCCTAGCAAATATAGTAATATCCTATTGTCATTTCTTAATGACATTGAGTATTATTAGTGTTAGCAGAGTTGTTATTGCAAAGCATCTTTATATGCCAAAACCGAAAAAAGTACAAGGGACTCCTGCTGCATCAATTGTGCAGCTAGCAAGGTAATTCTTGTAATTTTTCTTTCAGACGAAAAAGCTCGGTTTGATTGGGGGAATGACTCCGGATGAAGCTACACGCCTCATAATGAAGGCGTTCATCAAAACACCAGTGGCCCTGGAATACACCTTGGAGGGGCGAAGAGACAAGCCAGCCTTCAAGGACCTAAGGCTCTACAATGTGATTGTTGGTATGTTTCTGTTTTACACTAATTTTATATGTAACTGACCACATTTTTAGTCCGTGTGCCTGACTTCAGGCGTTATGCTTACATGTGTACTGGCAGTCTACAGTTTGAGTGCATCAAGAGCAAATTGTACTGATACAGTGCGATAAATGTATTAGGTTCGTTCAATAGGTGAATCGAACGAACCTATTAGTGTGATGTTTAGTTTGGTAGGTCTTAGTATCTCGCAAATATTCAAAAATATTCTGGCATAACCTTCTTTGTTTAGATGTTAAGTGCCAATGAAGTTTTATACCTTGAAAATAAAAGTACATGTTGCTATTGGCAGCTGCATAGCTGTTTTGATGCATTGGGGCATTCTTTTCAAATGCTAATAAGATGAGTGCTCTTCCAGCTGTCTGAATCGATTGTGTCATAAATGAGATTTCTGTGATTTCCGCTGCTGTCCAGCGCCGGATTCCGGATGCGGATGTGGCAGTAATCAATAACCGCATCGCCGGCTATTTGAGAGGGGCCCGGGACCGGGATGGCAGCCGCAGAGCCAGGATGAAGTAGCACAGTAGGGTGTCCTGCTGACAGCGTTTTTTTTTCTTGAAATAAAATATGTTAATTTGCATTTTGATGGCTTTGTGTACCTGATCTGTGGGCTGAAGTGGCATAGCAAAATACGTCACTTGCTCACAGAATCTGACATTCTAGTTAACTATTAGAGTTTATCTTAATATCATTGGCGCCACTTGCCTGTCCCTGTTCAGGGGCTTAAGAAAACCAAGAAACAGTAGTGGCTGCCCAAGATAGCCCGTTGTGGATTCCTTTAAGGCAGCCCACCTGAACCTGCTGTGGGCCCCATTGAGGAAACCTACATAGGCTGCCCACATCAACCTGCTGTAGGACCGACTTAGGCTGCCAATGTAGGCAGCCCACATCAATCTGTTGAGGGACCCGTTTAGGCTGCCGATGTAGGCAGCCCACCTACTTTCGCTGTTGGACCGATTCAGACGTGCCTCACTTGGGCTGCCCCGATCGGTCCAAAGTGGGACCAATGGGGTAGTTTGGTGGGCTGCCCTCTTTGGGCCTACCGGGGCCCGAGTTGCAGAGCCTGCGTTGGCCCGACAAACATTGCCCTCATCGGGCCCACGAGGGCCCGCACATGATAGCCCACATTGTGCTACTTGGGTTGCTACTCTCATTGACAGATTCATACCCGTCATCAGTATCCCTTGCACTAACACAGCGCATTGGTTTAATAGGCATCTACGTCGCCTTAATAACAAGAAAAAGCGCCTTTACAGACAAGCCGAAAAGAACAGACACTCCGAATCATGGCAACGGTACAAACTATGTGATAAGGAATACCAGTCTGAGTTGATATCTGCACGTAGGCACTTCTTCACACACGATCTACCGGCAATGCTAACAAATAATCCACGGAAGTACTGGCAAATAATAAACCCCTCTAATCATCCCGACATTACTCTTACCAACGCGGAAGCCAGCAGTGTTCCAGTGGCCGAATGCGCCGAACTTTTCAATAACGCATTTACATCCGTTTTTACCTTGAAGATCTCCCTCTATCCCCTATTTCTATCAGCACTTCTAATACCTCAATGTCCGAAATATCTATCAGTAAGACCGGTACCTTATCCTTACTAGGGATGCTTAAAACAACATCAGCATCAATCACCTTGGCTTTAATAACAAAATACTCAAAAATTCATCTGATAGTATTCATCGCATCTTGTCCGCTAATTTTTTGCAATCTCTACCATCTGGCGTGATTCCACTGGACTGGCGCCTAGCTAAAGTTGTGCCAATTTTCAAGTTTTGGGATCGTTCTTCACCACTGAATTATCGACCCATTTCACTAACTAGCACTGTTTGCAAAGTTCTCGAACATGTAATTCACTCGCAGGTATTGCACTATTTCGAAGAACATAATATTATCTTTAAATATCAACATGGGTTCCGTAAAGGCTGCTTATGCGAAACGCAACTTGGCGGATTCATTCAAGGCATATATTGTCACGGCTAGACAGTCGGGACGGCCAGGACACGCTTTGCTGTGAAGCACCAGGCAGCAGCGGACTCGTGAGGGCACCACACAGAAGAGACGACGAAGAAGAAGACACCGCCCGCCACCATGGCTAAGGCTAGCCAGAATAGCGG
This sequence comes from Amblyomma mixtum, assembly GCF_055824585.1. Lineage (NCBI taxonomy): Eukaryota > Metazoa > Arthropoda > Arachnida > Ixodida > Ixodidae > Amblyomma > Amblyomma mixtum. The sequence goes on along the minus strand of NC_143015.1, from coordinate 143,235,214 downwards.
TCAAGGCAGTTCGGCCGGAAGACGGCGCCACGAGAGTGCCCAAGATTGTGGCATTGCTCCCCCCTCTGGGAAGCGCCGCCCTCGGCGCGGCAGGTCGTGTGGACCGACGGCGGCTCCCCCGGGAACGGGAGTTTGGCACACGAACACCTGCTGTTGATGGGGCGCCCGTGCAGAGGGGCAGTGGCCCTGGTGCATGTATCAGTTATCGTCGGCGGGCGCGGAATCCACTGTCTCGGCTGTCTTGATCTCGTATACGAGGAGGGAGAGACAGCTCTCAGTCGTCTGGACATTTGGTACTTCCGGTTCGAGCAGCACGCGGTCGTTGAGCGTTCTCGAAACCGAGTCTGTCCGACGGAGTATTCAAGCGGCAGCGTGTTGAGGTTAGACAGCAGGGCGAGTGCGGGATTCCATGAGGCGGTTCTGGCCGACCACCATCTCGACGGGCGCGCACGCTGAATACCGCCGTCTTCGGCGCCCGCAGGTAGAGACGAGTGAGCTGTTAGCGGGCGTGGTAAGGCTTCATTCGAGCGACATGCACAACTTCGGACGTTGGTCGTCTAGAGGAACGAACAGTTCCTTGAGGGAGAACTTCATAGTTTACCTCGCCGAGTTGTCGTATCACTTTATAGGGGCCAAAGTACCTCCGAAGCAGCTTTTCAGAGCGCCCTCGTTGGCGGATTGGGCTCCACACCCAAACGTTTTCTCCGGGCTGGTAAGTGACATCCCTGTGGCGATGGTTGTAACGGTGAGCGTCTTTTGCTTGTTGATGCCGAATATGTTGCCGAGCAAGTTGGCGGGCGGCCTCAGCTTCGTGAACAAAGCGGTCGGCCCCCACGACAGCGGAGTTTACACTGCCAGGAAGAAGCATTGCGTCGAGCATAGTCGTGGCTTCGCGACCATGTACTAAGCGAAACGGTGTAAAGTGAGTCGTCTCTTGCAGCGCAGTGTTATATGCGAAAGTTACGTAAGGGAGTACTGCATCCCAGTTGCGGTGGTCGTCGTCCACATGCATAGAAATCATGTCGGCGATCGTCTTATTTAGGCGCTCAGTGAGTCCATTAGTTTGCGGGTGATAAGCTGTTGTTCGTCGGTGGCTGGTGCCGCTGAGTCACCCACCTGCGAGCCTATCTGAAGGCACGCTAGAGCCAACCTTGTTGCTTTCCTTCTCTGTTTATTATTAATCCTTCTGGGGCCCCTTTGCCCTGAAAAACCACTTTTGCCCGGCCGCCCTTTGTGCCATTTTTTTTCTTATAATTGGCTTTTCTTCAAATTTCTCTAGGGCGTTTGACCCTTCCCCATAGCACAAATGGGACTCTAAATTGCAGGCCCATGAAAGCCCGACGTCGGATATGTGCAGGATTTACAACTCCGCATTGCTCGGGAGCCACAAGGACAGCCCAGTGGGATTGCTACATAGCACCAGCAGTAGACCCCTATGGTTTGCATGCATAAAAACGATAAAGGGGGCCTTCAATGGTTGCCTGTGAGACCCAGACGGGCAGTTATGGGCTTCTGAGAGGGGACTTGCTGGGAGGCTAAGTTGGCAGTGCAACGGAGACCAACATGGGCTACCCCAAGCCTGGCCCACAGGCAAAACCGTCCACTTTGGCGCGTGAACCGGTTTTGCCTGGGACGATCGCTCCCCCGCCCCATTTCTTCTTAGAGGCGCCGAGTGCTACGCGTCGCAATCATTCTCCTCATTATAGCCCCCCCCCCCCCCCGTTCCACGCTATCTTTTGCCAGTCGCACCCGAAGCACGAGCTCTGATACAGGCCAAGAAAGGTTTATCGGACAGTCGCAGGTATTAAGCGACAGCGTGAGGAGCTCGTTCTCCTGAAGTCCCGGTGTCGCCCGTCGCCAGTCGGAAAAAATCCCACGACTCCTGTAACCATAAAATCGAAAAAGAAAATACAAGCATTAGGGTTCGAACCCAGCCACACTGCGTCAGGTGGGCGCGTAACGCATACGCGCGCCACAAAGGGCCGTTGGTTCAGGCGTGTTTGAGGGGCACGCAGTGAACACATTGTGCGGTGTATCACTTAGTAACGTGTGCTTTGAATGTGTTCTTATCTGACAATAATGAGAAAAAAACAAATACTAATATGTTAATTATACGCCAAAAATTGCACGGAATAAAAAGGCGGTTTTATGGTGCTTCATTGTACTGAAACAATTGGTGTGTTTGTGTTTCAGGTGCCGTAGTATGCCGTACACCACAACCTAGATAGTGACTGATTATTGGTAGTCGATAACTGAGATTGTAATCGACATCGCGATTTATAATGTGATTGGTAATTGCTAAGAAATAAGAAAGAAAAGGAAAAAAAAGAGAAAAAGGAGGAGAAGGTGCTGCCTAGAATCTCACGGAGCGGAAGTTGTACGTCACATGACTCAAAAGAGGTAATGCGCAAAAAAGAAGGCAGGACGAACGATAATACACGGACAAGCTACTGGTGTGTAAATAGGTTGCTACTATAAAATTTAGCTCTGACAATTAGAACACTTGCGAGGTCATCCTATTTTATTTGCGGCACATTCCACAGGATCGATGCGAGATGTTTGTTCAGGGCCCTGAGCCCCTCCCCCTCAGGACCTTTCTCCCCGATTGTTCTCGTACGTATACACCATTTGCCTCTGTATAGAAAGAATACAAATCATAAAACTAATTCTATTAACGTTACCGTGATGGTAAAAAATATTCGGTATGCAACTGAAAAAAAATTTTGCGCTATTTTGTGCCTCTACGCTGTACAATCTACAAATGGCTGGCTAAAAAAAGACACTGAACTGTTTGAAACTTTCTCGTGACGTCAAGCATAGAACCGAAGCGGAGACAGTAGTTAGTCAACAGAGCGATTTCAAGTGCGTACTTACGTGCTAGCGCCCCGACGTGGCAGTTATAAAATCCTTCTTCCCCATTGTGGCCTTCATCGCTCAAACGTCAGGAAATGTTATTGTTGACCACTCACGTCTCTCGGAGCGAAGTTCTTCATCACTGAGACAGAAACGATAGGGTTTCACCATCCTTGCACTCGACGTACGCGTAAGATGGCGTTGTAATCTTCGATCATCAATTGATAATGAAACACGGGGAAATACGCAAAACACTATGACACAAAGTGAACGAGGACGAGCGATGTGTCGCCTTCGTCGCCTCAGACTCAGCCGAACCGCCAGAGAGAAGAAATACCGGTCCCAAAGCAACCCGGGAACGGCGGAGGCGTACTTCTGCATGACGTCAACGCGCAGTTACCGGACGCAGTGAACGTGCACTGACATCGCACAGTACACGTGCCTCTAGAATTTCGCCCGTATCGATTCCGCTTCTTTCGGGTCAGCAGCCGAGCACCATAACGCCTGAGCCACCGCGGCGGCTAGTTGTGAAGGCCATGCGCTACATGTGGCATGGAGACAACGAAAGCGCTTGTAGTGCTGTCCTAAGTGAAGTGCATTGAAACAAGCAAGAAATGTTATACTGGCAGCTTTCTCCGCGGCGACCGTAGTACACCAGAAAAAATTCAATGCGATGTGCCCAAAAGAAGCACGAAAAAATGCTTGGTAAAGACGCGAGTTTTTTTCCTCATAATGACATTTTAACAGCAGCTCTTTACAACAGTGAAACAAGCAAGGTCTTGCTATTTGGTCACGCTTAGCCCTTTTACGTCCGATGTAGGATATGCAGGCAGCCTAACTCTGTGAATGTCAACTCTTCCCGTGTACAACTAAAGTACGTGGGACTCGATATGTGTCGCCAGGCAACTGGCTATTGGCGCATAACGTTTCTGCATTGTGAAGCCCGGAGTAATCTGTGCGGGCCTTACCAAGGATACTGGCGGAAATATGCTAGCTCTCTTTGCCCACAAACAGCCGCCTTGGCTCTGTCCGGATGGTGCACGGGAAGCCCATATTGCAGCTGCCCGCAGTTCACCGTCATGTAGACTGCATTTCTCATGCACACACTATTCATTTCACCCCTTCGCAGACCATGCTTAACTCTTTTCTGCCAGATATGAAGAATACAGGCGGGGAAGATGTGGGAATGGCAGATGTGCCCATGTCCAGCCCATGTATTTTCTATGCAGGTCCCACGTAGGCTACAGGCGGAAATACTGGTGTTAGCCCACACAGCCCATTTGGCTCCGTCAGGTTGCTGCTCGTGCAGCCTCTTTTGGGGTGCCTGCACTTCACCCACTTCACCATCATATAGCCCCATCTTTTATGCACACGCACTGCATGCAGCCCATGCTTAGCCCTTTCATACCCGACTTAGGATACAGGCGGAGAGCACGTGGGAATGGCAAATGTGCCCGTGCCCAGTTTATGTGGGACCGTCGCAGGTGTTGCTCAGACAGCCCAGATTTCATGCCTGTATCGCTTCACCGCTGTGAAGTCCTAAGTTTAGTCCCTGTATTTTCTACGCGGGACCCATATAGGCTGAAGGCGGTAATTCTAGCACTTAGCCCACACAAAACCACTGCGGCTACCTCATGGTGGTGTACGGGCAGCCCCTTTTGGTGTTACTCGCACATTACCATAATAGAGCCCCCATATTTGCCTGTAAGTATATATAGTGGGACAAAGGTGGGCTTCCTAGTCTGCTTAAGCCCATGCCTAGCCGACGAAGGTCCCACTCAGGCATGAAATGGGCAGCCCAAGAGTTTTGTGCCAATACTTTACCCACAGGGGACTCATGTAGGCTTACTGCAGGCAGCCGCCAGCCCTCATTGTCCATGTGGGACCCGCATGGCACCGCCACGCTAATGAAATTAAGTTCTCATGGCACCCTTTGTAGATCTCAAATGTTTGAGTCTTAATTGCGTGATTGAAAGCAGTGTGCCGGTACTGGGTACCATATCTCATCCTTGAAGACATTTTTGTCGAATGGGCCGCAAAAGAGTATCATGAGACCATTTTTTTATTTCAGTTATGTTGTTCAATCGAATACCAATGGTTATTATGTGCTCTGCCAATCAACGAGCCTGTTTGTTTCATGTCGATATAGAAGAAGTGTTTAGAAAGACAGAAAATGAACTGAAAAAGGCCATAGCTTGTTCCATTCTGAACGTCATCAAAAGTAACTGGAATACATCTAAAGCAATATTATTAAACCAAGAAACAAAGAAAACTGAACCCATTGAGATTTTAAACACGAATAACAACCTTGACGTGACAGTTTAGGCAGCTAAGACGTGGACATACCGCATTAATTCAATGTAAAAACCACTGTCATTAGCTGCGGGAGCACTAGCTAGGCGTTGCTACCACATCCTAGAAAAAAAACTGAAACGCAGATTTACCATGTGTTACTTAGTTCGCACTAAAACTACATCTCGATTGCTCGGGAAAAAATGCAATTTCATTGCTACTGAAGAAAGCCCTTCGATATATTGCTAATTTTTCGTACTGTCATCCCACAGAATTTTTCTTCAGGTTAAAAATGATAAAGCAAACAAGCCGTCTAGAATTTCGCTTATTGCGTACTTTAATAGCAAATGACAACTTGCAAACATTTCTAAAGCATTCAGTAAATATAAGCAATACAAAACGATGCCCGCCCTCGGAGCAATGATCAGTGGCTTGAGCGACAAAGGCGTACTCAGTACTTTCTTGACTCCCTAGAATATTAGCTTCCGTTTCTACTTAATGAATGTGTAAAAGGAAATAGCTTTTTACACGTTTACGGCAAAGATAGAGAATATCTTTAAACGTACAAAATTATCCTGTTAACGACCATGTTATTTTGTACTAATCAATTAGTAATTACTTTCCTGGCTTTATCTACTTGTTAATAAACGCACCTTGTATTTTGTATCTTTTGAGTCAATTGGTATTGTGAAATTGGTGTTTGTGTGAGCCACGCGTACAGGTGCTGTAAAAGCTTGCTAGCACCACTTAAAATTGAGATAGTTATTTTGAAATTCCCTTCTCAATGTTTATTTTGTGTGTGTCTTTCTTGAGGTAGTAAATTATGGTAGTTTCAAATGTAAGGTTCCTTCTTACTTCATAAAAATTTAGGCAGTTTTAACTCAAGTTGCTGTTTATTATGCGTCTACAGCTTCATTGTATGGGTCTCTTAGTGCTCTTCAACCTGCCAAAAAAACTTTTTCGCCATTGGACCCAACATCGAGTTGAAAATAAATTAATTTAGAATTAGACCGTAGGAATGCAGCGCGAAGACCATACGGTGTGCACAGACGGACGATATGGAAGGAGAAAACCCATAGGACATGCTCCCCAAGCAAAACACACAGGCGTCGATTGCAAGGCTAAGGGTAACGCGATGGAAACGCGTTTCGCAAGCAATGACGGTATTATTGTAATAGCTCCTATGTGTGTGACCGTGTCAGCTTCGGAAGAGACGCTGCAGCACCGAATTTTCAATGAAAATTCTTTTCGCAGTGTCTACTTCGATCCGCTCTAGTTGGGCACTAGCCTTAATAAAATTGGGCATTATAAATACACTGAGGTAATTGCGGCCACAAGCCAGGCATCTATCTTGAAGCAAAAAGCGATGCTTGCCAGGGGAGCCTCTTCAGGTTGTTTTGACCACTTATTTTTCTTTTTAACGTCCCCAGGCTGCACAAGCGTAATTAGGGACGGCCGAACGCTTACAACATAAGGTTGATGGCTTCTGCTCACGCAGATTGTAAAGCAGACTCGGCACATAAGTGATCAAGATATTGTTGAGAAGTTCGTTTAGGCTTTCCAGTGTCGTCCTGCCGAGTGAACTCCGCCAGCAAATGGAAAGGAAGTGAGAGATCGATGACCCACAGATATGACCGTACAGAATTGGTTCATTAACTTCTTTAGAATGCGTGCTCTTTCTTGCTCTGTTACCTTTACATAAACCTTTTCCGTGCACTTTACAGCACCTAAAAGGTCTATAGGTTTTTCTTTCCGCTTAGTTTCGAATTTCCAATATAACTTGACCTATTCTAGTTTTCTGCCTGGCGTTCTACACAGCTGCCTTGTTTCCTTCCGTTGTGCGTAGCTTCCTGTTATACTAAAACCGATAGTAGGCCTATGATATTTTTTGCCAGTCGTGAAGCTTATAGCCCTGTCAAGCACCTAAGTTAAGTGCACTTTCAGAGAGTGTGCTTCGGCATCCCAAGTGACACTTTAGACTACACGGTGCTAAACGGAAAATCAAAGGGCAGTCGTAGTAAAAAAATGGCGAGAAAAAATGAGCGGAATTTTTTTTTGCAGAGGCCGATGAAAAAGAAAAAAAAGCCTTAAAATTGACTCTTGGACGTGGTAGCGCCAACAAAACGAGCGTAAGCAGTTTCAAACAATGAAAAAATTGAAATGGAAGAATAGCCAAGACAAACCAAGGCTATCCGGAATTTTTACAACAAGATGGCGGGGTGTAGCGGAGTTGCTTCTGATCGCTTTCCTTTGTTGTGATGCTTCTCTTCAAGCTATAACGAAGAATTTTTTTATAAAAACAGTGTTATAGCAAATAAAGTAAACTTGTGAGTACTTTTTATGCACCATATATATTGTGCCTTCATAGTCGCTGCTGCCGAGGTTGCGCACTCGGCCCTCAAAGCGTGTTCCCTGAAAGCACTCAAACCGGAGACCACACTTCTGCCAGCAACACTACACCTTGCGACGCTTAGATTTGACAAAGCGCACTCATAGCAAGTGACACTGTCCGTAAGTGCACTTAAGTTGCCCGCTTTACAGGGGTATTAAGTTTATTGATGATAGCTCATAGTCGTTGATTTCACTTTACCCATTCCAACTATTTCGTGTTTGTGACATAGCCAGCCAGTGCCATCACTAGTGTCTGCTGCACCTCAGCGTTCACCCCCTTCGCGTTCTCTTCCAGTGTTCGGTCGATGTGCTCCGCTTCAGCGCTAAGCTCGCTATAATTCGGTTAAGCTCTGCTTCCATGTTAAGCAAGCTATAATAACCATACGGGGGATAAGTCGCTAAGTAAATTGCTTTAAAAATCCACTTAGTAAATATGTTTGCATTTTCAGATATAAGTAGTCAGAAAAGAAAACTGGGAAGTTTCCTTTTTAAACAAAAGAACAGCAGTGAACAGATAAGGCCAACACTGTTTTGTGACACCGATGAATGTGGCGACTGACAATGTGAAAATAAGCAGAGGAAATAAATATTAATGTATAGCAAATATTGTGTACGAATTTAAATAGTTTCCAGCGATGTGAGTAGTAATAACTAGAAAGAGTTAAAAATGACGCCCAGCCCAGGACAATTTGAAACTACGCCAAAAATTGAATTTAATGACCAGGGATAACAGAAAGAAACTCATAATCAACTGATGTACTACCCCAGCATATGAAAACGCGTGTACTCATCATTAAAAGAAAACTGATGGCGATTCGCACCAGGCCAATTCGACCATAGCGAAAACAACTGAATTTATAGCTGTTGTACCAAGCAAGAACAAATCAGAAAATCAACAGAGTTTATACAGGCACTACAAAACTGCTAAATTACTTTGCAACAACGACAAGGTAGAAATATTTAATACTGAAAAACAAGTCTCCTGACACCAATCGATACATATAGGACATGGGTCCAGTAACTCGTTTACCCGACCATAGTTCGCCATTGTTTCTTAGCTTGTCTGTGCAGATTGAAACGCTTGCGGACATGAACACATTAGAAGTTTATTCAAATTAAAGCAATGGAAGGGACGGGATGCAAAGTACAGAAATGTGTGATCTAGAAGAAAACAAAGAGGTTCACACCTTCATTTCGTAACTAAAAAAACTATAATTCCATGAAAGTATGACAACTACGCAGGGCATTCACGCACTTTCCAACCACTCGATCGGCAGTGAACTGAAGATGACCACCTTCCATTACGACTCATCGAAGCGCCTTCAAACGTGCGGTAATGTGAAGTCCGTAATATTTAAGGTCAATGGTGCTATAGGTCAGGTTTATTTAAGATCAATGGTGCTATAGGTCATGATTAGGAATTTACGTAGACATGGTTTCCAGTAGTAATCACGAAGTTTTGACGGTCTCAAAGATCAAGTCCCGGAAAAGCCGTAAACGCTGACAGCTCAGAAGAAAGCATGTCGGCAGCAATATAGGCCACAGAATTTGCATTAAGGAAATTGCAGGTGTCTTTTATTATCGAAGTTTACAAGTGATGAAATATGGATCTACAACGACGATCTGGGGTTTCAACACGAGTCCATGCGAGGAGGCACTAGAGTCTTCAATCCAATGAATAAAAATATAGCCTCTGCAAATTTCGGGTGGAAAGATTATGGCGACTGCCTTCTAAGATGCGGGAGGTGTTTTGATACTAAAATATGCTCAAGTTTCCTATACATGAGAGAGTACTCAGTGCCTCTATTGCCAGTGACTGCGAGCATTTCATTCACAGCCGCTGCTTGTAACCTGAATTATGTACCACAGTGATTGCCGTACACGGGGCATTTACAGGAGCGATCGAGCCCTTTTCGCTGGAATCCATTGTACTACATCTTTAGCGTAATTATGTGTAACTTTTTTTTAAGTTTTTATATACATATAAGGTTTTCAGTGAAGGCTGAAAATTCTAGAGCATCAAGAGTGCATCAAGATGTCTTTAACACAATACCACCCTCTCTATGACGTGTGAAACCGATCGACAGATTTCCGTTCGGCGGCAATGAAATCCTAGAGAGAAAAAAAATACCATTAAGAACTGCTGTCTGTGCTTGTCAACGGTGTTATATTATGCCTTAGATATAATAAAATTTGAAGTAAAAATATCGAAAGCCGTGCTGTAAGAAGGTAAACTTGAACCCAGATATTCGCCTTCACAATTTCTAGCCAAGAAATTTGTTTCCAGCGCCCGCTCTAGGGAACAGGGCAATGAACAGTCCGCGAGAAATAGTGTTTTCAAAGAGGAAGAAGACAGTTTTTATATCACAAGCTGAGCCCATGGCATTAAAGAAAGGCGACGTTGTGCAGTTAAACATTTCCGGTTTAAATAAAGCGTTCACTGGGACTGAGAAGGTGTCATCAATAAGAGAATGCGTCAAGTCTGAAGGTTATTTATAATTCGTTTAAACGATAAACTCTTGAATTTCGATTGCCACTATACATTGATTTGTTTTCGAAAAACAACTCATGTATACTGTTGAGCGCAGTCACTAATGGACGCTTCGAGGTCAATTTAAGATCCCGAAGCAAGTAGAGCGCCAGCTGGGGTATGGAAATATTGCTGAGACATTCTGAAATAATTTTTTTGCTGGAGAAAGGAGTTGGTAGTATTAGGCCGCGGGTTTTAGTCATGTGTCCGTGGCAACTAACTTGACAACCATTTTATTTCTTGTACAAGAACTCTCCGTAAACGAAATAAAAAATGTCGGACTAGAATAACAAAAAGTGCATATATTAGGAAAGATCTAAAAGCCCTTATTTCATATGTTGAATTCAACAAAACTTTTCAAACTTCTAACATTCAGAGGTCGGCATCAAGAAGAGCACGGTCCGCTTCTAGATCGTACGCATTTATAATCAAACGGCATTGGCTAATTTCATGAATATGTTTCGAGTATTAAAAAAGAAAGCATGCCTAAAAAGTTAAATTAAGGTTTTGCAGTTTGCAAGTATCTTTCCGACATTCTTACAGTAAATTTCTTTCCATACCAGAAATACATTTCATGAAATCTGAGAGAAATGCTTTTAATTTGGTATTACCACTATGGAAACTGCTTTTATTTTGAAAGCCGTGTGGCTTATTTCCTTAAACGTAACATTTATACGTTTCCTACCAAAGCCTGCCTTGCCATGATGCCACCAGTCATGTCAGTAGTGCGACGTGTTTTAAGAGGTGCTCTATATATTGCTAAATCTCCTATAACTCGGCCCAAGCAGGTCTTGCTCTTACAATTCAACCACTAGACAGAGTACACAGATAAATGCTTAAACATCCTCATCGCAACACTGTAACGGCATCTCGTTTGTAAACGACAAATGTTTGCTGAGAACCGCACAATGTCGGTAAGCGTTTGCAGACAAACTGTGTGCGAACTTTCCCTGTAGCTGCAGACAAACGTTTGGAGAACTATCTGTTACAATTTAGAAGGGACGAATTGCCAGCGTGAGCGATTATGGCATAGCAGAGTAGATCTGCACCTGAAGACAACAAGCATTAGAGAACCTGCAATTTGTGGCGTTCGAAACACTCAAAACTGCAATGGCATTACTAGACCTCAAGTACTGGATAACAATAATTAATGTAATAATGCTGGCTGTGTGTTTAGTTTTTCGAGAGCACTTCACGATGAAATGTCAAGAATACTCATTGTCGGTATTTTAGTTGATAAAAAAATGCTCAGAACACGAAAGGCTCCTTGAAGGCACCGGCATTTAATCTATAAATCATGAGAAGCTAACACTCTAAGTATTTATGATATTTAGTTTTCCACCTTTGAGATGAATCTTTTTTGAAGAAAATCGACATTTTTTTTTATATATAGGTCAACGTTTCCTTATATAAAGTCATCTGTACCGGTCGGTTCCTCGTGCAGAAAGCAGACCCTTCATCTGTAAGTTTCCTTTTTTCTAGAATTTCAATTCTTCACTTGAACGCCTTCACAAAGCTGAACCAAATGCATAGAAGTTTTTATTTTGGCAATGAGACTGTTCAAACTGCGGCGAGCAGCGAACTTTATTGGCGCATGGTGTTCAAGTACTCATGCAATATTTTCCTCGTTTTTAAGCAGAATGTCGAGATTTGAAGCTGGTTTGAATAGTTTTATCTTTACCAGTTATTCATTCAGCTGACTTTATCGCGCGGCAAGTTGGTCTTTCGGCTCAAAAGCGTATTTGCAACGATGAGCCGTGGGATACGCTTTCGGTCTGTAGGCACGCGTATCGTATGAACGCGGTCCAGAAAGGTTGAGTTTGTTGCAATGATACCTCTTAGTGTAGTGCGCCCTACATGACGATTTTTTCAGAGTGGAAATAGCTCCAGTGCATGACCACCATTCGAGTTCTTGTGTGGGACTTCATCTTTAAGAAATAACCTCCCAAGTACCACTAGAAAAAGATCTTAGTACGATTGCTCGACGGACTGTCGCCTATCCTTCGACTCCTTTCGCCTCCAAAAATACATCTCTGCTAAAAAAACGCATTTAAAATAGAGCAAATAGTTTTGGGCCTCATGGTTGTTTAAGACGCACTACGCAGTAAATAGACTCTTTTGCATTTCACCTCTATCTGGCACGCGAAATCCTGCTCAGTGACAAAAAAATTACACATGTTAAAAAATATGAAAAAATAATGTTCGTAAAATATTTCAAATTGGAAAATGCACTCTCCAGAATTTTCTTATGAACCCCAGTGGCTGAACCCACCTGATCTTCACTTATCTTTTTTTAAGAAACACACTTTTGAAAGTGTTATTCAGATCTGAGCGACTTTGCTAGTCACTTCGCTACTTGTGTTGCAGGAGTCTGCTTGAGGACATTGCGCAATCTACGTCGAGTTGCTGCGGTAACGGCCGCGTTCCGGGGAGAGCCTCACTCCAAGCTTGGCGGGCTGAGCCCGGGATCTGTCGTATGATAATGTAGCCAACCAGCGTAGTAGCCGGGCTTGAATCTGTGGATCTTGTCCGGGCTCAAGCTCTGAGTGTCGAGCTTAGGCTGCGTGCGGGCCTTAAAATGGCATACGTTCCGTCTTCTAATGCGAATCTAGCGAACAAAAAAAAACGAAAGGTTGATGACCAAGGCTTGGTTGTACTTGTATTGTATCATATTAGGGTTTATGTAGTCCGGTGCGACAGAAGCAGTCAAGCTGAGAGGCAGGGGGGTGGGTAGGCAGGGTCTTCAACGAGCATCCTGCACGGCCAGCAGCTTTTCCCCTTTCAGAGCGTAATTGTTATCGCTTGCCAACTAGCGGTGATTTTCTCATTGCCAGTTGTGTAACCGGCCACTGAACATTCATCCACCGATGCTGCAAACTCCACCTACCGCCATTAATGAGACGCAGTGATGCCCGCGACAAAACATTTGCCGAAACCAGCGGCTGCTAAGTTGGATTTCTTGCCGAAATATTGTTTGGTTGAAAGAAACTTCCCAATCCAAAAGCTCCGAATGAAATTCGAAGCAAACCAAGAAAACGTAGAGCACGTCTAGTTCTCGGCTCTGATAACGTGTAGGTAATTGCAGTACTTTTTTCAAGCAATGTTTATTACCTCAACTCCTTAAAACGGTATCTAGTGATGGTTGTCTAAGATGCTTAAATACATGAAAAAAAAGGTTCTCTAATCTAATGACGTCGAGGAGTGAACGATGATGTGGTCCCTGCGTCCAAGCGGTGAATGAATCAGGATTGTTCGGCGAGAGATCCGCTGCCGCCAGGTGCCGAATTCTTGTCGGCTTCAGCGCCGGGAGAACCCACTGCAAGTGGTGAATGTCGGCCTCAAGATTTCTGTTCCTGCAGATTGGACATCCGGGGCGGGGATATAAAGAGTACTCATTCGAAGTATGTTAATTAATATACGTCAGGCTCGTTAGCAACTAAATCGGCGTGAGCATAACATATAATGCCACTTTGAATAAACCGTTAATAGCTGCGTGAGAGCACAAGAGGTGTAGGCCATAACTGAGAAACCACCAGAGGTGCATGTACAGAGAATATTAGCATTGCTATCGTTGTCATTCATTAGTTTGCTCTGTACTAAGTTGAGTGCAGCATTATGTACCGGGATGCAAAGTGACAAGGCCAAAAAGGCATCCTTACGCGTCTTTAAGTCGGAAATAAACCCTCCGTGACCTGTAGTGCGTCAGGGAGGGGGGGGGGGGGGGGATCTGCAATGAACGCAATAAATGCTATCCAGCACAAAGGAAGATTAACGGCCGAACATGGCGGCACGTAAAGCTTCGAAAGCGGCGACGCAGACACCAAGCGCACGGCCCTGTTTTTCAATCAGAGCTTCTGAAGCCAGGAAGGTAGCTCGCGAGATCAAGCGCGCAGCAAAGGTCTAAGAACAGAGCGCAATGAAGATGCCTGCATGTAAACTAGACAATCTGATGCCTTTTGATAAACTCGGGGTGACCGCTTTCGATGAGCCATCGTAGAAGTTCTCTATATTCAATGCCATGCGTTACGTTCCAATCATTGCCTAGTTCTGCTGACCGCAGGTGGTTCACCACCAATGGTTGAGGAAAACTTCAATGAATTTTGCGTTAGCGATCAGGAGAAAACGCCAGCTTCGATTACTAAATATTGCACTCACAATTAAAGCAACAACGCCAGATGACCATTCCGCCTACTGCTTTAGCCCTAAAACTAGAAAGCATCTTTACCAACCCAGCCATTTAAAAGATATGAATGAACGCTTCCTATACAGCCTCGATATCCCACCCTTGGCTGTTACCTAGCGTTAAGGAAATGTTGTCATACTTTGCGATAAGGTAGGGTACTGACATTATGAAATTCTCTACTGAAATTTATGTAGTGGATTACTTTAGGTTGCACACAGTTTAACTTAGAACACCCGTTGTTACACTATATGGTGCCAAAGTGCTAATATAGGGCAGGAAGAGAAAATTAATGGGAATTTAAATCTATGCACACTAATGTTTACCGTTTACTTTCACCCATCTTTTCAGGCAAAGAATAGCAAGACGTGAGTGATGAAGTCGGCAGTGCTTTTCGTGGCCGTCGTTCTGGTGGCCCTGTGCTATTTCGACACTGGTGAGAGATACACGGATGAATTTCATACCTTCACTCGTGAAGTGTCCCAGCCATAGCATAGCTTGAGCCAGTTGGAGGATTTCATTAGCCGATGCCGGATAGCATAGTAGGAAGTTTTGTTATACAGACTGCTAAATTCAAATAGGCAGCCGTCTAAATTACTTGATGATTTCCTTCGCAACTTTTGGTGTAAACGCCTCCTAGAGAAAAATTTATCAAAGCACGTTTTGATGATCGTTTTGATGCGTCTAAAAGCAGGGTAACGGACCTCAAAATTTAAATACGCTTTTTGTGGATCGCGTTGCGTAGTGCCTCTTTCTCTGCTTGCGTGCACGCATATAGGGAACCTTTCTAGCCTTTGGCAGTTTTCTAGGCCACTTATCTGCTTTTTTTATCTGCAAATCGTTTCTGTTAGCCCCCGAGTTACTATGCCTATAATTGAGTTCACTGTTTCATTGTAATATTTTCTTGTATTTGCTTGTGGCTAAGTTTTTTATTACCCTGCTTTTAGACGCATCAAAACAAGCAGAAAAATGATAGTTTTCTTATACGTTTCAGCTGTGGTGTATAGAACATAAGCAGGCATAATTATTCAGCGAAAACGCGAGGTATCCCCTTCAGCGCAGTTGCCCGTAACGAAAGAAAAGCACCGCTGATATACAGTGCGCCCTCGGTCGGCGCATCCATGCTCAGAAAACGCGAAAGCGCCGCGCGCACGTCTTAAGCGCCTAGTTTTATCATATCTAAGAAACGAGGGTGAGGGTGCAAAGTTATGTCAGCTGCTGCACCCTGGGAGCGGGCGAGCGCCGGCCAGCGACAGCGAGCGCAACGCCGCCACACGGCCGCGCTCCTGCTCCCGCAGCATTCGCGGCAGCCTGGTTACTTTTGACAAAGACGGTACATGGCGTCACCTAAGACATTACTCAATTTTTAAAAAGAGCTTGATAAGTTAAAAATGTTTTTTTTTGCATAGCATTATTAACAAATCAGAATACAGCTGAGATGTTCTACCTAGCAGTGTGGCTAGCTAAATTCAGTATTCATTCTAACTACTACTGCTAGGCTCTTTAATTATTGAGAGGTATGTAGCCCTCCATAATTACTAACGGCACCAGTTCTTGAATTTCAAACATTCGGCGCTGTGGTCCAGCAAATTTTGGCTACATCGCGCTAAAATACATGCGCTTTCGAGAGAGAGAGAGAGAGAGAGAGAGAGAGAGAGAGAGGAAGAGAGAAACAATTTTATTTGTCAGCAAATCAGATGGCGGGTCTGCTGGGTCAATTCAGCCCTAGGGTAACCATGTTTTCGAGGTTCTAAAACTTGATATATATATATTAATTACCATAGGTTACGCGTCTACCAATAATTAAGAAGCCTAACAGAAATAGTTAAAATGTAAACTATTCAATATTGATTAACCAGCCTGCTAGTTAGCACGCCTTAGCTGTATTCAGATGTAATACACCGCTGAAAATGCCGTGCGCAATAACCGCTCTTATAACTCAAAAAGTCTATTAAAAAAATTGTCTGAAGTCTTAGATGAAACACCCTGTATACGCAAGAAGAAAGCCAGCATTCACTGAAACCAAAGTGTATATGCGATTTTTGTTTTAAATTTGTGGTGTTTATCAATGGAAAATTAATAGTGTAAATATTTTATGGCTTATAGTTATTTGAATAGAAAGTAGTAGAAAAATGTATATACTGTTTTATTTCCTGTTTCTGCATAATCATTCATTCTCTTTTTGTGTTATACACAGCTCATCCGAAGACGCTTCCGAAGAGAGTCGCCCTACCGAGTACGTATCTGGTGTAGCAACAGTGACTGAGACTACAAAAAATCATAGGTATAAGGCAATATTACTCTTTTTGCACATTGACGGAAATGCTTATGTGTAGTTTTTTTCGGTTGACAGCAATTTCCCTTCCCAAAGCACCTTGAAGTTAAACCTACGCCGTTTCTACTCTTGTGTGTTCTCTGCTCATACTGCGGTACCATTGCGTGTGGTAGCGGCCACGTCTGCTTATCCACCCTCTTTCTGAACGAGGCACCCGGCTACTAACCATCTGCAGGAGAGCTTCGCTCAGGCGTTATTAGGATGCGTCCTGTAAGTCAGCATCAGAAGTTATAGGTGTGAATGGTACATAAGGAGTAACACGTGCTAGATTTCTGTCGCTGCAAACCCTTTCTTTCTTTATTTATTTCAAAGCACACATGTAATTACATAAAGACACTCAAGGATCCTTAGCCAGAGGCTTGTCGTGGATCCCAAAATGAATACAGATAACTCTACTGACGATTCAGGAGAAAAAAAAAACATTTTTCGGTGTAGAATGAAACAATTGCAATACAAAATACAATACAAAATACAGACTGAAACACTATCGTGTGACATAAATATAACCAAAGAAAAAATAAATGTCATTCTACATTCAGACTGCCACGTTCAATAGATTAGTAGTATCATGCCACGCCACAGACGCATATAGTGTCGCTTCACTGAGACGCTTCTGTGTGAAGGAAAGAATTCTTCAATGCTCTAAATGTATTAGGTGAAGATATGACTGAGCATGGGATAGCATTCCAAATTTTGACACCACAAAAACGGAGACATCGATGACCATAATGATTGTTAGATATTAGAAGCAAGAACTTTCCATGAGCGGCTGAACGAGAACTGGACGGAGGAGCCTTGTATGAAACTAAAGGAAAGGTGCTAGGGTTGCAGATAACATTGTTTACGAAAATTGCTAAACGATAGTCTCTTATAGTCTCTTAGGCCGACTAAAGCCCGCCAAATAAACTGTTTTCAAACGGGCCCGCTGACCTCTGTGTGACGGCTGACGTTGGCATGGCCAAGGCAAGGTTCGTGAGTCGACATCATTGAAAGTGACAGGCATCTACTTCTTTGGGCATATAAGGCGTACTATAAAGGAACGAAGGGGCGAACTTGGCAAAATAGACGTCACAACAAAAAGGCTCTAAAAGGCGTTCCATTTTTGTAACCCTGAAAGGTACCAGTGCCAGATATAAAGATGAATTCACGGCGAATTGCGGAGTTGCGTCTCTGTCCAGTGAAATCCTAAAGAAAAGAAGTGAAGCGAAATTGCTAGACATGTCCCATGTAGAGAATGCTACGTACGAGACAACGGAGTAACGGCTTTTGCATTTTTTTTAATGAAAAGTGTACTAACGTGGATTTTGCCGATGTGCTATAATTTAGTTATTTTTTTCGCCAAGAAAATAGCATTGAAATAAGTTTAACGCCCGGGAAAAGTCGCCTTCGCGAAATGCTCAACATCATTTTTTTTTTGTAGCGATGCGCCGTGGCTCTCAGTGGTAGCTGAAGCGTCGATGTTCATTGTATAGATTTAATTTTACGGCATTTTATATGGGTCACTGCGAAGGGAATACCACTAGCGAATATTGTCACGTAGTGGTGACTGCAGTCCGGTGAACAGGAACACAGCGAGAATGTCTTCGAAACGAAACTCTTTATTCGGGCTGACTTGCACCCGCAAAGAACTGAATCACTCGGCGGCGGCGTAGCAACAAGCGTGCTCGGTGGTCGTCGAACAGAATAAAGAGTTTCGTTTCGAAGACATTCTCGCTGTGTTCCTGTTCACCGGACTGCAGTCACCACTACGTGACATCTACAAATAAACACAACAAACAAACGCTACAAAGATTCGAGGCATTACGCCCCTCTCAAAGAAGCATCGACTCGATGCTTTAGAACATAATGCGGCTATCAACAATCAAAAACGGATTGTGCAAAAATAAACACCGAATGTTGAAACACGGCGTCCTTTAGCGTGCATGATAGGGCTTTAAGCGTACGACATGGACTCCTTCGGGTCGTACGCGGCGTCGCTGGGATGAAGTCATTTGGTCAGGGACGATTTCATAGTCCAAGTCACCTAGCCGACGAAGAACCTTGTACGGGCCGAAATAGCGTCGCAAAAGTTTTTCGCTCAATCCTCGGCGGCGAATGGGCGTCCAAACCCAGACTCGGTCTCCTGGCTTGTATTCCGCGTTGCGTCTTCGTAGGTTGTAGCGTGTGGCGTCGGTCCGCTGCTGGTCTTTGATCTTTAATCGGGTAGTCTTCGGGCTTCTTCTGCGCGTTGTAGGTAGGCGGCGACGTCGACGTTATCTAAATATACCAGACAAATCTGCCACTTCAGGCCTGCCAGCACTGTATCCATTACTCGCTGAAATGTGCCTGGTACGGAACAGAGACCAAATGGCATCACCTTGAACTAGAAGAGGCCATCTGGAGTGATGAATGCGGTCTTCTCGCGATCTCTTTCATCGACCTCAATTTGCCAGTAGCCGCTCTTGAGGTCCACTACGGAAGCGTAGTCTGCGTAGCTGAAGGTGGCCCGGAATAAAATGGGTAATGTAAGATGGCAATAGGAAGGTGTGTGTTTATACCAACACACACATGCCTGACTTTCAAAACTCTCGGTGCGTCATGTGCGCACCGAGACTAGGCTTCCGTAGCGCTGACGCAAAAACTAAAGTAGTTGTTGCACTACGGGCACATTTATGAGGGTTGTGTGCAGTAGACCCTTCATTAATGCATATGTACTGCACCTTGACGATTCCCTTTCACATTGTACCCACACCATTCCCATTTCGTGCTGTTTATTCATTATATCCGGTCCTACATCTGCTAGCCGTCGCTGTTAGCGCAGTGACTGCCCCAGACAGGCGGCTATTCCGGCTTGGAACCACGGACGAGGACTAATTTTTCGTCAACTACGAAGTTTCTGTGATAGCTCTAAAGCTCTCTTCTGTAGCAATGCGGCAAAACCTGGGTGGATGCCAATGAGTAATTACTGGCTTATAACAGCTTAACACAGCTTTCAGTAATCACATATTCATTTGAAAAAAGCATATATTGTAATCTAAGTTAAATGCATGGGGAGCTGGCAAAGACCACGGTATTAAATAAACGCAGAGAATGTCGTATTCGAATGAAGAACAGGTTGATGAAATAGCCGCCAATGAAGTGGAAGCAATAACAGATTGACGGTGCATGGAGAAATATTAAAGAACTCATTTTTATTACATGCGAACATGTCATTTTGCTGTCGGTATGTAGAGTCGTAGCTCAGCATACTGCATGTCGACTGGCCTCATAATGCGAGACATACTCGTTGCTTCAGCGCTCTAAGGCCTCCAAACGAAGAACGCAGCTGCTGCTTAACAACCGGTTGAAAACACCATAAAACACCCTAATCGTAGAGTCCCTCTGAGGAGCATTCATATTGCTGGCTTTCTTGAATTTTACGCTGTCGGTAACAGGGTAAATTCAGTGTGCAAGTGCCCAAATAAGGCTTTTCACTTTCAGGCTGTATGCATCCTCGCAACAAGTTTCTAACTATGAGAACATCAAAACGCAGAAACGCGTTAAATGGCTAACAATGGACCCAGCTTCATTACGCGATTATAGAATTTGCACTTCTTCGTATATTTACTGCGCCGCCGATCTATCTGTTACTGACTTCCGCCGAGGAACACTACATGTGACTAAACAAGCACGGACAGGGCATTTAAGCAAAACGAACGGCTCTATCGGTCACTTCAAAACCTCCACGTCATCTTCACCGCAACGATCAAGTCGAGCAAGCCCCAGACCCTGACTGCTGTCGTTATTTTCCTTCTTTATAACAGTTCAACGCTCAGCGAGTATTTCATCGCCTGTACAAACATTCATTTTCTATCGCGGCTTCCCTCAAGGCCAGTGCCAGCGCTAACGACCAAGTGATAAATTTCATTTTTAATCACTACTTACCCTCGGCTGTAATGCTCTCTTACTGCGGAAGCAGACTGCTGTTTTCGCCTGCATCAAGCAATACGCACAGACGTTAAGGCAGTCATGCACATGAATTGGGCCTGAGATACAGAACGTTCAATGAAGCTTTATAAATTTCAGTGGCATATGCTAGTTCCTTTCGCTTTTTTTTAAGCTCAAAAACTCTTTGACAGTGGTCATGACTTTGCACAGTAACGCGAGATAAAACACCGCCCAAATCTTAACGCTTCTACTGATTGCCTTGTATGCACCCTCTGACCAGTCGTTTTGCTCTCATTCCATCCCCTTTATTTTTCAGCGTGCCCAGGTGCAATGAAATTTCGCACAAAATTTCTGCATCCTACCCGTTGTGAAGTGTACTACTGCAGTAAGATTGCAAATGGCTTCATCGTAGGAACGTAAGTCTTACCTCCCCAATATATTCTAGCTGCAATGCTTAAATGTCGGGCTTCACGATTTCGTCCCACGGAGAAGAGCACGCAGTTGTGCGAGTTATTAACAGCCTGACAAACATTACGGGTGCAACAAGGATTGTAGAGCACACACTGCACATTACAAAGAGCAAAAGGTGGTTCTTATACTCCGTTTCTTACATAGCAGGCAACACCGCCAAAGCTAGCGCGCCTGTTCGCGCAGGCTAAGTCCGCACGCAAAACGTAGTTCACCATACAACCAAAGCGAACACGAACATATTTCGTTGTGACAAATCTTAAGTGCCGTGGCTGGCACCTCCTGGACTTCGTTTTACATCTTTCTACATTTTCGTCCCGCGACTCGTCGAGATTTCGAGAAGCAAAAAGTTCACGTGGCGGTATGATACGCGGTTTTGACGGCGAATCGCATGTACTAAATCCGCGTCCAAAAAGTAGTTCACCCTCAGTGAAAATTATGGCCAGAGAGCCCGAACACTGAGCGCCTCACAGCTTCGACCGTGATTTTCAATGCTACCACATCTTTTTATACCGCTCTTTGTATTCGTCCAAACAATAACCGGAGTTTCGAGAAGAACGAATGATGCATGGCGGAGTAATATGGTTTCGCGGACGCACTACTTCAGCAACCTCCGCAGCGTTGCCTGCTATGGATGAAACGGAGTATAGCTAATGTTTTCTTCCCTGCACTTCTTTCCCTACGAAGGCAAGTCAAGTCCTTTCTTCTCACTAAATGTTCTTCGGAGTTTCATTGTTTACTCTGTAAATGCTGTTTAGATTAGAAAAAATTATCAACGAACTTTGTCGCTTCTGCAAAATAGTCGTGATCTTCACTCTCCCTTCTCAGTGTCGCGTATATTTACAGTTGGCCTCTTCGCCAATTGAATGATTCACATTTACTTGCCGACAGCAAGCAAAACAGTGAAAGTGAAATTAATGTACAGAAAGAATTGCGAGTAATTTACTAAAATATCCGCGATTTCAGTGAAACAGGGAGAACTCAATTTTTCTGCACTGACGCTCTTTAAGCAGATAACTATGGAAAAAGGTTTTCGAGAATCATTCATGCGTGCGCCGATATTGCTTAACCTACACAAGCATCCGATAAGGGTACCTGCCTTGTTGAAGCCGCAATCCCTACCGAATTACTTTGGGGCAAGAGGTATAATTTTTCCTGAAATAGTCCTTGCGGCTTTTTGCACTATGCCTAAGCTCAGACCAAGCACTGAATCACCCTTGTCGCAGTGGTTGTCGAACATAACTTTTGCAAAGGTGCACAACATTAGGCAACACGGATGTGTCCAGCGCTTGCTTTCACTCATATCCTGGCACAGTTACAGCGCCGAAGCCAACTATCAGAGAATGACATATTGTTACGTAGCCGTTGGGGCTCGTAACCGAAAGGCTTTAATGGGGGGGTGACGTGGACGGCACCGGAGAACAAGCCAAGAGCACCCAGAGAAGGCCGGAACCGATCTTCTTCTTTCACTCGGCGGTGCCCGCGACTTGCGAAGAGCAGCCGCCTAGTGGCTGCTCGTGGAAACGTGGCATTACCCCCCTCCCTAAAAAAAAACATCGACCCGATGCATGCGCAAGAAAAGAAGGCAAGAAAAGCAGTTCACAAGAACATGGCAGAAAATAAGCAGTTCGTAAGCTAGCGGTGCTCGCGCGAAAAGTACGGCTTCATTCGCACGACGTGGACGACTTCGGGCTTCTGCTGGCGGCGATGAGAAGTAGAAGAGCCGGCTGGAAGAAGTTCGTATGTGACGTCACTGAGCTGACGGACCACTCTGTAGGGACCGAAGTACTGCTTTAGCAGTTTCTCGGAAAGCCCTCGGCGTCGAATCGGAGTCCACACCCACACCATGTCGTCCGGTTCGAAGGTCACTACTCGGTGGCGGTGATTGTAACGCCGAGCGTCTCGGCCTTGCTGGTTCCGGATGCGCAGTCGCGTAAGCTGCCGTGCTTCTTCGGCGCGCTGAGTAAATTCCTCAGTACCAGCTTCGGGGTCATGACCGTTAAGGGGCAACATGGCCTCTAGCATGGTGGACACCTCGCGGCCATACAACAGAGAGAAGGGCGTCATGCGCGTGGTCTCTTGTTGTGCCGTATTGTACGCGAATGTGACGTACGGTAGGATGTCATCCCAAGACCGATGTGCAACGTCCACGTACATAGACAGCATGTCGACTAGAGTTTTGTTGAGACGTTCGGTCAGGCCATTCTTCTGTGGATGGTAGGCGGTGGATTTACGGTGGGTAGTGCCACTCAGGTGCATGACGGATTCCAGCATCTTGGCCGTGAAAGCTGTGCCTCGGTCCGTTATGACAACTGACGGGGCGCCGTGCCTGAGGACGATGCGTTCGACGAAAAATTTCGCTGCTTCGGCTGCCGTGCCTCGTTCGAGGGCCTTTGTTTCAGCATAGCGCGTGAGGTAATCGGTAGCGACTATTATCCACCGGTTGCCCGAGGAGGAAGTTGGAAAAGGGCCCAACAAGTCCATGCCAACCTGCTCGAATGGAAGTCTGGGCACTTGGACAGGCTGCAGTGAACCAGCTGGCCTAACAGACGGTATTTTCCGTCGCTGGCAATCGTGGCACGTTCGTACATAGTGGCGCACTGCCGCCGCAAGTTTGGGCCAGTAAAAACTCTTTTGAATGCGAGCCAAAGTTCGAGCATAGCCGAGATGACCGGCGGTGGGCTCATCATGACATGCCTGCAAGACTTCGTCGCGGAGAGTGTCTGGCACGACGAGGAGATAATCCCTTCCCGTGGGAGAAAAGTTGATCTTGTAGAGCACGTCGTTTAGGAGACAAAACGAGGAGTGCGTTCTGGCGAAGGGGCGGGGTACTTCCGTAGTACGCGCTTTCAGGAAGTCGATGAGTGGAGCGAGTCCCGGGTCCTCACGTTGGCGCTGCGAAACAGTGACTGCGTCGACAGTTGCGATAAGAGGGAAGTCGGGCTCTTCGTCTTCGTTCGCCGACTGGATAGGCGAACGGGACAAGCAGTCGGCGTCGTTGTGCTGGCGTCCGGACTTATACACGATGGTCATGTCGAACTTTTGTAGACGTAAACTCCAACGTGCAAGGCGTCCGGAGGGATCACGCAAGTTCGTCAACCAGCAAAGAGAATGATGGTCGCTCACTACCTGGAAGCGGCGGCCATAAAGATACGGGCGAAATTTCATCACTGCCCAGACAACAGCGAGGCACTCTTTCTCGGTGGTGGAATAATTGGCTTCAGCACGAGACAAAATCCGGCTAGCGTACGCGATGACTCGCTCAGCGCCATCCTGCCACTGTACGAGCACAGCGCCGAGGCCTACGTTGCTTGCATCCGTGTGAACCAGGGTCTCGGCATGGGCATCGAAGTGGGCAAGCACAGGCGTTGTTTGCAAGCGGTGCCGTAATTCATCGAATGCCTTTTGCTGTTCGTCTGTCCAGGCGAAGGTGACATCATCTCGGGTGAGACGCGTCAACGGGGCAGCAATTCGTGAAAAGTTTGCAATGAATCGGCGGTAACAGGCGCAGAGTCCCAAAAAACGCCGGACTGTCTTCTTGTCGGATGGAGTAGGGAAGTTGGCGACGGCTGCAGTTTTGGCGGGATCGGGCTGAACACCTCGACGGCTGACGACGTGACCCAGGAACAGGAGCTCTTCGTAGAACAAGCCAAGAGCACCCAGAGAAGGCCGGAACCGATCTTCTTCTTCTTTCACTCGACGGTGCCCGCGACTTGCGAAGAGCAGCCGCCTAGTGGCTGCTTGTGGAAACGTGGCAATATATATACCAACTTCTGTGTTTATCCTACGCATTTATAATTAGTATTTCCTTAACCTTTTTTCTTTTCTTTAACAACAGTTCTTCGAGTTTTCTGTTCTCGTTACGCATTCATGCTCAGAGTTTTCTTGCTGCAAACACTGATTATTGTACCTGATTTGCATGCAGGTGCTCGAATCCCATAGGAGTAAACTGCAGAAATCGCACAAAAGGACGTTTTCCCAACTGTTGCTCAAGGCTTCCTCTATGCCATCTGCAAAACAAGCAGTAAGAGTAATAGGGCACAGAAAACAGCAAGCGCCAATGTGACGGCATGTAAACTGAGCGCAAAAATTTAACTGCTGTTGTTTCCTATTTTGTTTATGGTTTAATTCAGAAATAGTAACAATTACATCATGTTTTATTGTCTGTTGCAAATTTGAATAAAATATCCATAAACTTTGACCCAAGAGCCCTGTCCGAAAAAAAAGGAGGAGGCCAAAGAAACCTCTTATAAATGTTTATTTATTTATTTATTTATTTATTTCAAGTTACTCTCTTGGCCCAGAGGGAATTACAGAGGGGGAGTGATGCAGTGAAAAAAAAACAGTGCAACATACGTAACAAACAGTTCGAAAGAATGTAACAGAGACAAAAAATTAACAGAGGCTATTGTTATGGCACAGAATTTTGGGAAAGCGTGATAAATAATAAAAAAAACGACATATACAAAAAGATAGGCAAAGCTGAATACAGGCGTGAACAAGGGATTATTCCCGGGGCTCGTCTGTAAAGCAGATGGTAACGTGGGGTAACAATCTAAAAACTAAACAGAAAACACTTACATTGTATGAGAAACACCGCTAATAAGTGGCAACACTCGATAATGTTGGTCGTTAAAAATAGGGAAGAAAGTTGAACACAATATGAAACTACATAAAACACACAACAATATAACTGAAAACTTTCAAACTAAAGGAGTTAGAGGAGTTAGGAGTTTCTGCCCTGCAGCCATGACACCTTCTTACCAGTAACAGAGTAGAAGCTAAAAACACAACACTGTCATTTCGGGGCCAGTAAGAAGCCTCAAGGGCAGTACACAGCCGAAGTGACCAAGCAACCAAGAAAACTTGTTTCATTGTGGCCACTGCATCAGAGTTCCTACGACAGCGTTCTTTTCACGTATCAGTTTCATGGCACTGGATATGATACACCACTGGTTCTGACAATATAAAAGCACGCTAATAAGAGCGCTAATACAGCAATTAAGGGTTGCTGGACATGAAGCTATTCAGACCTGTTGCCGCTAAATTATTTCTCCCAATACCGGTGGCCCGTAGACATCCATTGATGGGCCGAGTAGGGCGTGGCAAGTCCCCAGGTTTGGTACCCTTATAAAAGTTTTTATACAGTCTTAAGAATGCCCATTCACATTTTTCAATACACCCATATACTTTCTGTTGACTAGTCTATTAACAGCCTGTAGATATATGGCGATATATTTTATTAAACTTCTAATAGAAAAAATCTGCTGATCATCGGCCTAAGTTTAAGGATAGTCGATGAAAAATCTCTAGATTCATGACAATACATTTTTTGAAGATTCTTATATTAAGAGTCTGTACACAAAAGCTACTGGACCAGTAGACAGTGCAAAGACTGTCCATAGAAATTCTACAGATTCATAGCCTTCCACATTTAGTAGACATTTGTGAATAGACCTCGCTCCACGAAACATTCAGCTAAACACTGCCTATAGGCAGTCTACAGACATTTGATAATAAAATTTGAAAAATGTAACCACGGAGTTTTCACATATGACATGGAGATGAATGAACTTTCAGTTTCGTTCATTTCAAAGCAGTCCCAGACGGACATATGCAATACATGCAGGGAAGAAACAAACCTATTGTACAACTAAAAGTTGAACGTGACGGTACTGCTTGTTTATTTAAAACCATTCTTGCGGCTTGTGTTTTGCTGTCAGCCTTCCTGGTATGTTGACCTGTGCAGTGGAAAAAATAAAATAACATATCTGTAAAAAAAGCACTCACAAATTACGTTAGCCGGCAATGGAAAATTTGAGCGTAGCTCTTCATGGCTGGTAGGTGGCAAGTTACGCTGCTAGCCACTCCAGGATCTTCTCGTGGCAGCCACCTTCCAGGTGGAGTTCTGCACTGCTACTTGGACAGCCAGTTACGCCGATTTTCGCCGACGACTACGACACGGAAACCGGGAACTGGTCAATAGAGCAGCCCTCTAAAAAATTCAGCTCATTTCTATATATACGTATTCTAACGCTGGTCATATTTTCTATACAATAATCAGCACTGGTAAACTTTATGGTTTCATTGAATACACATGAAAGATTATAAATGGCTTGGAAAAAGAAGAGTCCCTCGCAGAGAGGGGGTAGATAGATAAATGTGCAGAGGGATGGAGATTACACACCAGCAAATTAGACAGAGGGCGATGCGGACGAAAAAAACAGATGGGGAGTCAAGTGTAGACTACTTGATTCTTCTCGGTGCGGGGGTCCGCGCAAACGGCGTGAGCGCCTGTTGCGAGCCGAGGCGATGCAGCACTGATGATGGCGAGAGCGCCGCTACAGCCCCCCCCCCCCCCCCCAGAAAAGATGGAGGCGAAGGAGGTCGACAGCATGGTGGTAACCAGGCGACAAGCTTTTTGTCAGCGTGGACTGAGTCAATCGAGGAACTTGACCTTGATATTTGTAGGCGGCAACTCGAAAGAGAAACATGCGTGATGTAAGCGGGTTTAAGTCGACGATCTCTCGACATGGCGACGATCTCTTCTCGCCCATCGATGGCCAGCTTCACAGTTTTCTGACTGCGCTGAAGGGCTGGATAAGGTCCATCGTAAGGAGAGTTCAGTGAAGGCTTGACGCTATCGCGGTGCACAAAGACATGTAAGGACGTGGCGACATGCCTGCCGACGAGGATTTCGCGAGTCTGTGACACGTGGGGACGGGTTCGCCTGCAGAGCAGGCGTAGCTGCTCGACACAAGCAAGCGGAGATGTATTTTCGGTTGGCCCCGAAACAAAGAACTCGCCTGGAAAACAGAGAACAGCTCCGTAGACCAGGTCAGCCACCGTGCACTGCAGGTCTTCTTTAAACGCTAGTCTAAGACCGAGGAGTACTACAGGAAGGTCATCGGCCGAGAATTCATCGGACAATCCTAATGTAGGTAGACGACAGTCGGGAAAATGGAAAGGATAAGGAGGTGACTTCTTGTGGCACGTCATTTTCGCACGCTGACAGTGAACACTTTCACGAGTCCAGCGACGTACATCTCGGAGGCCAAACGAACCTAGACGCCACCAGCCGCTGAGTAACACGAATGACGCAGAAGCAGAAGACTTGACAGAAGCAGAACACGAAGCAGAAGACTTGACAGCCGTCGCCATAGCTCAGAGGTGGAGCACCGGACGCGAAATTCGGAGGTCGTGGGTTCGGATCCCACCGGCGGCATGTGGTTGTTTTTCTTCTGCTTTTCTTATGAATTAGCTTTAATCGATAACATATTCAGTATTATTCTAAATTGATCAACACCACAAAATAAATAAAAATGAAAATCCCCTGTGTCCGTTGGTTTATGTGGCTGTTGGCTTCTCTGTCATATTTATAACGAGCTCCTCATTCCCCTCCCCTTGTTTGCTTAATTACACACTTCACAAGACAGACTACAGATTGGCGACACAAGAGTTACTTCACACTACACAAGACAGACTATAGATTGGCGACACAAGAGTTAGGACACACTACACAAGACAGACTTCGGAATGGCGACACAAGAGTTACTACACACTACACAAGACAGACAACAGAATGGTGGCACAAGGGTTAGGACAGACTACACAAAACAGATTACGGAATGGCGACACAAGAGTACGATACACTTCACAAGACAGACTACAGAACGGCGACACAAGGCTGACAACACAAAAAGAACATGGCCAAATACCACAAGACGACAGGCTGCGGACTTGTTTGGTGTAATATATTCTCATATTATATTTCCACTGGGAGGCTGTTAAATCTAGAGCAACATTCTTCCAAATATCTCTAAAAATTTTCATGATCCTATTCAAAATATTTCAATTCTCATAGTTTATTTCATTAGAATATTTCATCGGCAATTTGGAATGTATGGTATCGCCCATGGCGTAAAAAGATCTTTTGCCAAAAACAAGCTAGGTGATGGTTTTCTATACTGGCACAATAGATTAATTTTAAAAACAAATGTGAGTTAACCACGCCCAAAATGTGGGTGCTTTGTCGTGTAATGATCCAATTGTACCAAGAATCAGCGGGAATGAACAAATGTCCATTTATGTGCGTTACAGAAATGGCATTTGCAAAGAGGCCCGCAAATCATGAAGCGCGTTCTGCGAAAAGCCATTAAATTGTAAAAACAGCTATTTGGAAAAAATGACTAGGCCCAACCATTTGCTGAGAAAAACCGTACTGTCAATGAAATAATCATTGTCTTGCTTTTGTTTGTGGAGAAATGATGTAGCTCCTGACCAGACAAAGAAACTAAACAGGCTCAGTGTAGATAGAAAGCCATTTTCATAGGCGAATGATGTCCGACATTTTAAATATTCACATACCCAACAAATCTTCACAAAAGCATTTTTGAGCGAGCAACAGATGATGAACGCTATTTTTCCATATAAGGGGAGAGTTAACTTTAGAAATCAATATATCTCCAGAACATCCAACGGCAGTCTTGAGTTTTTTGTATTAACGTTTTCGATATCGTCAAAAGCGCTCCGGCAGTATTGAGTGTTCGATGCCAAGATGGAAACACTTTAAAAGAAAGATTTCGCTACACATCAAAAGAATAGACCATCACCTTCAATATTTTCATTTAAGTATAAAATTTTTTCATTTTTAAAAAATTCTTCGCCCCATCTCCTAGGAGAATGTAACCAAGAGCCACGGTGTCGTTTCATGAGACATTCATCAAAACACCCCAAACACGCGCACCGAGAAAACAGCTGTCAGAGGGTGAGACATAAAATGTCGCCACGGCGAAGAGCATGCGGTCATTGCCTCTCATGCAGAGAATGTTATGTGAACTGCATCAAACAAGGCACAAGCATATGGGTGCTAACAAACAACTAAAGGGCACACGAGCATAAAGACATAGCGGAGATGCGCCGGCTGATTACGTCAGTTACTGCGTCCGACCTCGAGTCACTGCGGGTTCGCCGTCGGTGTACTGCTCGGAATGTGCAATTTATTCATGCATGAACATCTCGCGACGGTTGGCTGAGGTCGTCGACAGCGTGACAGTGCTCCTGCAAAGTTCGCTCCTGAATCCGCTCCCGTCACAGTGTGGTTTTCACGATATTATGCACTCTACCGTTCCGGCTGCGATAACACACAAGGTATATCGAATATTTCCTTGTAAAAGTTCCGTCTTCCGCAGTTGCCCTGCACCCGCTCACACTTGCGAGGAGGAAAAGAAATGAAAGGTGTTATATAGCCCCATAGTCCCCCCCCCCCCCCCCCCTGTAAAGAGGAACATCTTGAAATGACTGAAAAAAAGAACGAAAGAGAAGCACAGAGAAAAGCAGGAGAGAAAAAACAATGCCGCTGTGTTTCGCGATGTCCACGATTGCTGGCGGTGGCCGAGCGAGAGATGCTAGAGCACCGATGATCAGACAAAGTAGCGGCCACAGCCGTTCCAGCAGCGTCGTATCATGAACGTGGTGCCCATTTCGCTTTATGTGGTTGGTGATCATTTGTGGTACAAGCGCTTGTAATCACGTAAAGCCCAGTACATTTAGGAGTGAACGAGGCAGTAAAATATTCTGATGAATGAATGAGTGGGTGATACGGAGAATTTCGACGCCCAGCGTGAACTCAAGGGCTGGCCTGCCATTCGTCTAAATGATCGGGTATGTTCAAGGCAGGCGTTGTTCAATATCTCTCTGGCCTCCTGCACCGTTCAAGCTAAGAGGCTGCTAAGATCCTCGTTCTGCCTAGATTTATTACGAGGTGGAACTTCAGAACCGTGGACGAGAGAATCTTTCAGTTCTTTCAGGGAGGCATAGACGTTCACTCTATGCTTCCCTACTTCTGCAGCAGCTGGTCGGCTTTTTGTTGGGTGCCGCTGGCTCTTCGGCCCCTTGGGCTCAGCACAACACAACTGCTAACTCAACGAGAGTTTATAGAGTTTTTTCTTGTTTTGTGCTCCATAAATATATTATCTATACCAAACTTATTATACCTATAAGCTTGGCCCCTGTTTTTCTATATATGTTTAGGTGTCAGCCTTATAGACCTTCAATTGCCTCTCAATTGTTGTTTGAATTTTTGAAATATATCTATAATATTCGGATGTTTTCAAATGAAGAAAACATGAGCAAACTTATTAAGGTTGCGGTTTAACTACGGTGAACTGCACTGGGAGCTGCAAAACCATTAATGTGCCCACGGGAAGGTCAACTCTCAAGATCAACTTCTTCCTCCAATTGTCGAAAAACCTCTATCTTTGGAAAACGTTCGGTCAGTATAACTTCCGAAATTCGTGGATACGCTTTTAAAACACAGCATACTCCATAACGTTCAACCAAACTTCTAATATGAAAATTGCTTGTAAACACTCATAGGTTAGCGGCCACCCCACTCTAATGACGACGTTCGCATATCATAAAGGCCATACTGTATAACATGCCACACAAAGCCCTAAGCAGACGCACAAAACCTTAATGGCATGTGAATCAAAAAAGCTTGTGGAAACATAAACCACAACCTTATATAACCACTTTACCTAATATCAACTGCTGTACACGCGCATTACACTGCCTCAGTGTATTCTTCACAAACCGTACAGGGAACATCGCATTGGCCAAATACACCGCACACATCATGCACATGCCTAAACGAAGGATACCACAAGGTTCGGTGCTCTGTTACTTTCTATTCAGCACACTTATTGCTCCGCTCGTGCAACAACTTCTGAATGTACGCCACCTGCAACACGCCACATACTGCTTCGACATCAGACTTTGGTTCACGTAGGGCTCATGCGGACATACCAGACAGTCTAGAGATAGCCGCGTACCCCAAAACATCTCTGCACAACAGGCTGGACTAACATGTGACCCCGAACCTGCCATAAATAACGATCGTCCAGTTTATATTACACATGAGCTGAAACTCATTCCCAAAGTCTTACTTTGAAACAAATACAACAAATGACCCGCCTCATCAAGTGCATTGCAAACTGACACAATGGCGTCAAAAGTTGAGACGGTCTCCGCACCAGACACGCCCCCTATACTCAGTCCTCACGCACACCACATCTCCTATAAGAAGTTAGGACTCAAACTATTTCTTCCTTTCGCTCAGGGTAACAAAACAAAAATCTTGCACGTGGCGATCTTTGTTTAAGTTGCGGCCAAGAAGGCGATGTTTTAAAAAGCAAGGAAAATGGTGGTGCCAGCGGGTATGAAGACATTTTTCTTCAAGCTGCAGACTGGTACGTTGCCGTTTGAAACGTGGATGGAGGAGAAGGGATTGTTTTTTACCATGGGAAGGTGATTGCTTGTGGTACCACGAATGAGAGTGAATAAAACACGTCTTTACTGATTGCTAGAATGCGCTGCTCATTTCGGACATGCTCCAGCAGACAAAAAGGACTTACGCTTGACGCCGTATGGGCTACGATTCCTGGACGTTGAGACGGATCATTATGTATACGATGCACTGTTTCTCCTTGGCCTCCGCAGTATTTAGCGAAGCAGGATGGCTGTATGACACTGCGATGAAGATGCGTGTTCTGTAAGCGATTACTTCAAAGGGAACGTATTTAAGCAGCGTGAAGTGTAGAAAAAGCTATGCTTTGTAGATTAAGTTACCAGTTTTATGGCGCAGTTGAGTTCCCTGGAACGGTTCTGAGTTTCTCATGGGATCGAAACGCATGTCCGCTCCTAATATTTTAGAGTCCAAGGTAGTACTTAATCGCATTGCGACCTATTGTAAACAGTCGAAACAGGCAATAAATAAAAACGAGCAAAAACTGCAGGACGCTTAAGCTTCTCCTTTAAGAATGGAAAGCGACATTGTCTTGCAGTGCTGCCAGGGAGTCAACGGAACGCCATCGCCTGTGCGGCGCGACTCCTTGCCCGTTGGACAAATCAAAAATTAATTTTTCAGGAAATGAAATGACCCAGAAATAACAGCCTCTTGGTGGACATCCGAACCGCGCATGGTACGATTTTTTTTTTCAGGTTAGATCATCTTTCTAGAGGTGGTGGCCTGCTGTTGTTCGTATCCTCAAAATTTTGCCGCAAGGCAACAGTGTCATTTCAATATACGGGCAAGCAGTGCGAAATTCAGGCTCTTGATCTCAGTCTTCCTAGAAACCAACCACTCGTTTTCCTCCCCAGGAATAGCCGTTCCTTTTGGGCGCCCGTTGACTGTGCCTCCAGTACTAATCGCCTTCCGATCAGTTTTCAAGTTGCTTGCCAGTTGACTCCTCCTACCGGCACCCGGCGCACCTTCATAAATATGCGACAGCTTTAAAAATATCCTCAAAGCAGGTCTTGAAGAATTATCTCATTCCCACAGTGGGGACAGTGCCATTCGCATTTGTTCAATTTTGGACGGAGCTCGTAAAATATCTCAGTTCTTGGTCCAGGCAAATAAGGGAACGTTGTCATGCCTTCAACTGAACACAGAGTGCACACGAGATGAGAAGCGCCGAAAGGCTACATGAAAGAAACTTCTCCACAATCAGTTCCCCAAAAATTGGATCGATTATAAGTTCATTGCAGCTACGCTTAAGTGAGCTGTATCTCGTGCAAAAAAAGTTGCATGATCCTAAACGTCACGAATTGCTTTCTGAACCTTGTAATAGGCATGCTTTATTTAATTAAAGTCCAGGAAACTACTCTCCACTGCCATGAACGCAGTCTCCCTAGTTGAGACGCTGGCTTATTTTGCCAAATCATTAGAAGAGATAGGCAGAGGCCTTGAGCATCGGCTTACGGCTCTTCTCACTTCTCTTCCGAGATTTCTTGCGACATTGGATGATTTCGAAGAGGTTAATGTCGCTGAGCTCGCTCTTGAATACTGTGTCCCGCATTCCACCCGTAGCTTCTGGCCCTGATGGTGTGTGTCACTTCTTCTACGATTAAAATTTTGCTCGAGGAATCTTCAGCTCACTTACTGGCGCTTATATTCTGCCCTCTTAAAGGGCCATGGATTACGAATGAGTAGCGTCTAGCAAAGGTTATCCTTTTGCTTAAAAAAACAGGGAGACAGTTATGTGAATTTCTTTAACTTCAAATCTCGTATACTTAATTGAAAGGGTGTTGCATGGTCGAGTAATGTCAGTGATTTAAGAGAATGCGTTCTTGAGCCCTCTCCAAATAGTGTTCAGGCCAGGATGCTTTATATATAATGTGCCCATACCGACCTGAAGAGCCCCATACAATTCACTCGTCGCTGAAACCAATACGCATCGCTTGTTACTCTAGATGTGTCTAAAGCTTATGATAACATTGGGCACTGGACGCGCTTGCAAAAATTAATGGCAGCAGGACTTCCGAGCTACTTTGTGGCATGGGTTTCTAAATTTCTGGCTGATAGAGGATTTAGTACTTCCAGAACGATGTTTCCCCAAGCAGATTTCGACAGGCGAGAGGAGTGCCCCAAGGTGCGGCCCTCTCCCCTGCACTTTTCAACGTCTTACTTAGCAGTATTGTGTGCTGTCATAAGGAGTCATGCTGTATGTATGCTGATGACATCGCCTTTTTTGCTACCGAGAATGACTTGCTTTCTGCACCAGTCCTTTCAGTCTTACCCCAATGTCCTGCACGAATTGTTAGGGGACGTTAATCTCTTCCTTATCGTCAATAAATGTGCTTTATTGGTTGTCCCGTCTCTTATCAAGGTAACAACTCCAGTGTTTACCGGAACCATGTAATTCCTCAAGTGCAAAGTATCAAATACCGCGAAATAATTTATGATCCTTCTCTTTCCTGGCGGGCCCATATAGAGCAGATCACTGCGAAAGAAGTCCGAGCAATCGATATGCTGCGCAGGCTGAGCAACGCTCGTTCCGGCATTAGAAGGCACTCACTTCTGATAATGCGCACTGCAAAAAATTTACAAATGCTGGCGCCAGTAAATCTTGTAGGTGTGCTACATGACCAACGTCGACTGCAGACGGCTGATGATCGCTATAAGAAAACTACGCCTTTTTGGCCTAATGTCTGCGAAATAAAGCGATATTGCTGATTTACTGTAAACTGGCTTGAACTCGTCGGCATAAGGTCATCTGTCGCCGTAGCCCAGACCAAGGTGTTAGAAAAGAAGACAAAAATGCGAAAAATGCTGACATTTCAATTTTTACACAGCACCCAGGAAAGGTTACGTTGAAAGTAAAAGCGAATCTGAAAACAATTAACAGAATGCGAACGACATAGCTCACTACTTTAAATATCTGTCTGAAAGCGAAGAATCTTTCGCTTTACATCAACGAAAACCTCAGTAAGCTCATGACCGGCTGAAAGTATTCTTTGTAAAAAACACAGATGAAAACAATTATCAAGAAATAGACGGGAACACAAACATCAGTAGACAAAAAGTCAAACCTCTTTCCACCACATCTGTTAAGTCAGGTTGAACTGATCTATTTTTCACATCGTCGTAAATATAAAACTAAAGCCGAATTCATTACCCCGTAGCAAATACTGTCGCCCTCAACCATGAGAACGCATGTTTCAGTAGTCTTTAAGAAAATTGTTATTTGAATCTTTTGTGTCGTAGACCTTTATGAACTGGCATCTATTGTAATTTTGCTGAAGCAGTCTCAATCTTCCATGTTTTACTGGAACTACTGCTTAAAACCTCTAGACGCCTTTGGGACTGATGATTTGCGAACTGGTCCAGAAAAGCTCCAATTAATTTGACCGCCTGAGAGCGATTGCATCTCTTTTTATCAAAGCTTCCAAACTTCACCAAAAAAGCTCAATAAAGGCAGTTAACACTCAAAATTATAATGGGAAATCACAATTGAGAGCAATAAAAATCTATAGGAAGCTTGAAGGGACAAGCTTTTTAAAAAACTGACACCTTGCGTCAAAACCGTCTTCCAGATAATAATCGCCATGACAAGGTGGCATACATTGCAAATAGGCGCAAGGGCCTCTATGAGACTGAAACATGGCTCCCCGTCAATAAAACCAACTTAGTGAGATCAAAAGCTTCCATGTTAAAAATGGTTGAATCGAAAACAGCACATTAAAATGGTCTGCATGACTTTAGAAAGCAAGCACGCAACGGCTTTTGTAGCCTTGGATATGACCAGAACAAAATGAACTGAACGCGGAGCAATAAATATTCAGCAAACAAAGGGGCGTAGTATCGCAGCATATTTTTACCAAAGGTCTATTTCCTTTTGAATTGCTTCAGTCTGCACTGTTTTTCATTGTCGCTTCGCGCAAAATCTTTTCTTTAAATGTGAGAGCCTCATGACCATACAAATTTAGGGAGCCTATTCCTTTCTGCTTCTCAAGATGCGTGGCTTGTCCGATTTGTAGAATCCACAGTTATTTCGTGCTTGTTCTGTTGAAATGTTTCTATTCAACGGCTTAGAATGTTGTAGTCCAGCATTGCTGCCATGATAAACGTTTACTTTTAATCTTTCATTGATGCGACTGACATTTCGGTGCAACTCCTATTTAGATCAATAGACTGCAGTAGCTGAAATTTAATTTTCATTCCGTAGTCGCATCCCACATATGTCAGTATGGAGCAGCCATGAAATTTACGAAGTCCATTTTTTCTGTGACCTTTGCCGCTGCCGTGCCTCAGTGGTTACGGTGCTCGGCTGCTGACCCGAAAGACGCGGGTTCGATCCGGCCGCGGAGGTCGAATTTCGATGGAGGCGAAATTCTAGAGGCCCATGTGCTGTGCGATGTCAGTGCACGTTAAAGAACCCCAGGCGGTCAGAATTTCCGGAGCCCTTCACTACGGCGTCCCTCAAAGCCTGAGTCGCTTTGGGACGTTAAACGCCGACAAACCAAACCTTTGAACTTTCAGGCAAGTCTTTCATAGTGTGCGATGCGCGTCACTTTGCCTGTGACAAAACTGCACGTGTCCTGTGATTAGTAGATCAGACATGGACTCCTTGCTTTTCGCCTTACCCGACACACTAGAACACTACGTTGTACCCCTGTTGAAGACATGAGGGCATATCGCGCTGGCACAGCTTCTAATTCCTACGTCCAGTTGGCGTGGGGAGCATGCGCGGCAGTAGGGTGCCTTGATCCAACTTCTTTTCCCTAATTCTGTAGCTCAAGTTTTTGTTTATCCCTGTTTGTGTCTATTTACCCTATATCGCCAATAAAATGCATGATCAACGTCCAGAACGACCGCTGTAACCAGCCGCCGTAACCTTCACTATCTCGCAGCAGCGCTGAATTTCATAAAGACATTCCATTATTACAAGTGAACTGGCGAAATGCTGAAGGCTAAGGGAATGTTCGCAATGTGCGCGGCGCTAGGAACATTGTCTCCTTGGCTATCCGCTCCTCAAGGCAACAACCCCAACACGTGCGCATAAGATGATAAATCGGCACCATGTGCGCACAAACGCCTTTATTGCTAGTTTTTTTGCCGTTGGTGAGCATTTTTGCGCCTGATCGGTGAATCCAAAAATTGAAATAAGCCGAGGTCCTTTAAGCAGAAGATAATTCTCAACATCAATCTTTTGCTTGCTCAATGCAATTCTTTCCGATAGATTACTCCTGCCGCACGGGCCGGCACTATGCAGCAGCCAGCAAAATGCCATGAAGACGCGCCGTAAAGTGCTGTTGTACATTAAAGCTTTGATAACGCCTCTTCCAGCCTTCCTGCAAAACTCCAGATTGAAAATAAGGTTATTTCTCTGTGCCAGGCAGTCATGATAACAGGCTTAATATATATAAAACTTGATAGAAATTTTGATATACAACTTAGTTGTTTCCATCGGGAAATAAGCAACAAACGAATCCAAAATTTCTTGCGAAAGGCCGGAACTATTCTTAGTCAAACCTTGGGCTGATAAAACCAGAAAAATCGAGTCCACCTATCTGCCATTCACTTTTATTGGATCAACAGACGTGAGCGTGACGTGGGCCGTGCGCTTGCAGCGCCTTTCGCATAAAATTGATTTTAAAGGAACGCGTCCGGATGAAACAACTAGAGCAGAGCCCCACTCGGTGTCCCGAGCTTAATCCGCTTTTTGTGCCTCGGATGTGCTTCACTTTCTCGCGATTTCCCTGCGTAATAAGGCCTTGACTTGAGGTGTATTCCAATCACATTGTCCGGGGCACCTGTCTAATTTAGCGATGGGGCAAATATTCATTGCGGTCCAATCATAATTCATAATCTGTATACAAACCATTCATTAAGCATTCTTAACCTCTACAGCGTAAAAAAAAACTTTCTCCGGGGCGCAGATTAAAACGCGCCATTACACTAAGTTCGCCGTTGGTGCGAAATAAAAGGCTGTTTGTCCTTTACTTCTCGATATTTATCTTATCAAGTTTTATTTAAATAAATAAACTACGTAGAAGCTTGCTATATTAGGCAGTTGCTATTTTTTTTTCAAGATGTCAAAATTGTTGAAACAACACAAAGCACTGAAGAGTTCACGGTTAAGGTCAGTGTGCTTTGTAACAACGCTATGCTGCTGGGAGTCCACTGCGGCCATGCCAGGACCTGCTTCCCGTCAATGGTGGTCAATATTTTTAATTTCATTCTTCTTGCTCGAAGCTGTTTAGTTTTGCCACGCGGTTTTCCTAAATAATGTCCTACTCTTGTGGCGCCGTCAGCATTCGACGCTCTACATTCAACGTTCGACTTTAGACGTTAGACGTTCGACGTTAGCATTCGACGTTAGACCCCATAAACCAACCAACCATTTTAATTATATTTTAAGACGTAGGCTTCTTGAAGGCACTGGGACCTCAGGAGCAGGGCTTCAACGGTCTGCGGTCAGCCAAAGCGGGTGCGATGGCACTGCCACCGCTGCACAGAATGTTCGTCTTCGTCTTTACAATTTATATTCTGAAAGAGTTATCCTTTCCCATTTTTCCAGAAAGAACATGTTGAGAAGAAGTATTTCCGAGACCATAATAACAGCCGCATATATGCGATTTTCAGATGACTAGATGAGACGTAGCCTTTTGTTAGTTTATATTACCGGAAAGATCGCCTCAATCGCAATTTCTCAACTTTCGCTAGGTACTTGCATATGGTGAATATTTTTCTGTTCACTTTATTATAGACAGACATGGAATCCGCAAAGAGTTTTTAGGTCGTTACTGTCCTTCGGGGAAGCCTTAAAATTTTGCCAGAATGTAGGTGATGCGTTTCAGAATAATTGCACCAAATTTTTCACCATTTCGACATGTTTAGATGCCTAAAGCTTCTGCCCCACTACCTCCCAAAAAATGTCTTAATTTTATGAGGGAACAGCACTGCCATTTAAATTTAGGTAGCGCACATTTTTTCTCATTTGCTTCTAAAGTATGCAGTGCGTGACCTGGGTAGGGAATGTACAGATATTTCTTGCTTCTTATTTTATATCTTTTGGTTCAATGGCTCTGATCGCTCTGTACAGTCGTGGTACAGTGAACCGGACGTTTTTATTTTCTGTATATCTAATGGATAAGCTGTCATTTTGTTGTGCCTCCCACTTCAAATGATACAGGGTAGTTTGTAGGCATTCATTTTCAGTCAGCTGTCACATCGCAAGTATTTCTGTTAGGCGCAGATATTAACGTGCGGAATTTTTTTCCCTTCGATGTTTCGGCAACACTTTCTTGGAATTTGATGCGCGTCTCTTCTGAGACTTCACACGTCAGTAAAAATCTACAGTGTTTTTTGAAATCCTGTATCAAGTTCTGAAACGTTTTAGCACTATTTTTCTGGATGACACGCTGAAGAAGATCTTTTAAAGTGATAGAGTGGTGTACAGTATCCGCTCATTTGTTAATTCGAAGCATGGCGGTGTTTGGCAAAGCTATGGTGTGGGTTATACTGAAGGGATTGCGCCAAAAAATGAACTTAGAACTGAATGTTTCAAAGGTTGCTCTAAGCTTCTTTTAACGTCATGGTTGTTTTCTCAGGAAAAAAAATAAAGTCGTCCTACTCAAATTTCACCAGGCCAGTGACGTTGGCAGATGTTACGACCAGGTCAGCATATTTCTAAATGATTTGGTTTGGTTGGTTTATGGAGTTTAACGTCCCAAAGCAACTAAGGCTATAAGAGACGCCGTAGTGAAGGGCTCCGGAAATTTCGACCACCTGGGGTCTTTAACGTGCACTGACATCGCACAGTACACGGGCCTCTAGAATTTCTCCTCCAAAGAAATTCAACCGCCGCGGCCGGGATCGAACCCGCGTCTTTCGGGTCAGCAGCCGAGCACCATAACCACTAAGCTACCGCGGCGGCTTATTTCTAAATGTTCTTTTTTATTCGCCATTGAGGGTTAGCTTGTTATACTTTTTTATCTGAATGTTGGAGACTAATTGAATTGTTTTTGCGCTGTGAAATGAAAGCCGCAAGATTTAAAAATTTCCAAATGACTCTATTGCTCAGTTACTGCGTCAAGCAATATGAGGGCCGCCGCGGTGGCTCAGTGGTTATGGTGCTCGGCTGCTGACCCGAAAGACGCGGGTTCGATCCCGGCCCCGGCGGTTGAATTTCTTTGGAGGAGAAATTCTAGAGGCTCGTGTACTGTGCGATGTCAGTGCACGTTAGAGAACCCCAGGTGGTGGAAATTTCCGGAGCCCTTCACTACGGCATCCCTCATAGCCTGAGTTGCATCGAGACGTTAAACCCCATAAACCAAACCAAACCAAGCAATATGAGGCTGGGATGAGGAGCAATGACTCACTTATTTGGAGTAGTGTCAGGGAACGATAGGCTGCCTTGAGCCAACCAGAACTGACTAGCGCGAGGCATCAGGACGAGGCAGGAGCCCAACTCGAATGCTCCTCGCGGTCGTCGTGGGCGGCGTCTAGTGCCGTCTGTGCTGCGTGTG
The DNA here is from genome assembly GCF_055824585.1 of Amblyomma mixtum. NCBI lineage: Eukaryota > Metazoa > Arthropoda > Arachnida > Ixodida > Ixodidae > Amblyomma > Amblyomma mixtum. The sequence goes on along the minus strand of NC_143015.1, from coordinate 143,194,447 downwards.
ACCGGTGCTGCCAACATTTCGCAAAGCCTACATTTGGAAACAGCCTACATTTCGAAAAAGATGCCTGTGGCTTAGCTCAGCTAGGCCAGGATATACGCAGAGAAAGCAGTTTCGTCTACTGAAATTTCGGTAGCGACACGCTGTCCTTCAGCAGCTTGGCAGCGTCTCTTCGAGAGACGTTTCTCTCGTTCCTCTCGGCCGCCCGCTTAGTTTTTCTCACCTCGTTTTCACGCTGTCGGCCGGCATAGTATCATGCGACGACTTCTAGTTCGGGAGACTCAATTTGACGCAGCCTGTACTGGTGCCGAGACGAGCACGGCCGCTCTCCTTCTTCCATGGAGCGCGTCTGAGGAGCAAGCGTGCGCGTCTGCATCCCAGGTGCGCGGCGCGACTCTGCGCATGCGCAGCGGCTGCGGCGCCATGGTTGCCATGGTAACGGCGCATGCGCAGTAGTCGCCTTTGGCAGGAACCGCGAAATGCGCTTCTGCTAGCCTAGTGTAGCTTTCGCTACAAAAATGTTTTTGTGCTGAGCGTGGGCAGTTCGCTTTGGTAGGCCCGTTATTCTGTACCAGGAGCGCAAATAGCTGTGGCCGTCTGAAACCACTGCACTGATAATTTCTTGCCCCCCAGCACTCTCGAAGCTGTACTGCAGCGTTATAATTGCAGGGACGAACTGTTACGCTTATTGCGGAGCCACTGTCCCGACCTGTAACCTTCTTTATCATATCATATTTCTCCAACCGAGTGCCTTGAGTTGACAACCTGCGTTAATGATCGTCATGTCTTCGCAGTGCCGTTACAGACAGCCTAGGAAGAAGAGTAAGCATTTTTTCATGCACCCATACTTCTTTCTATACTACCTCTCTGTGCTTACCGGCTTAAGATCCGCTGCTCTGTAGAAGCCACACGTGGCGTGTCTTCTTCACTAAGAGTGGTCTTTTTATGCGGAGCATATTAACGTAGGTTTCGGGCCTTCGCGCGACGCCCGGCGGTGGCCACCATTGACCCTGAAGTGGGGTCACGTGACATGACGTCACGTGATGACGTCACACCGGCTGCAGATGGGGCCTCATATCGCGCCGTCGGACGTCGCCCGGCGGAGGCCTCCACGCTTCGGTTCGCACCCTCGCGCGCGACGCGGCGGCGGCGCCACCATCGCTGCATCACGTGATATGTGACGTCACGCCAGGGATGAAGCGGCGCGCGCCCGCCGTCGCGTCCAACGTTTTGTCATAGAGTAACATAAAAGTAAAGAGCGGACACTCGGGCCCTTTCGCGGCCGAGTTCGGCGCTTCCCCGTTTCCGCCAGATGGCACTGAACGTGCAAATAAAAAAAAGAAAAAGAGTATGGTCTTGGCATATCTTGGCTTGCAGTGACGTGCGCTGCGCGCCTACGGCCGCAGTTACGTCAGCAACAGCGGCGTCTTTTAAGTGCGTCAAGCCAACGGGCAAGCACGCCCAGGCGGCAGTGTGCGACGGACCGACGGTATGAGCGGCTGTATTTTTTTGCGGCGTCTGCAAGCTTCGTGGGCACGTCCGTTTTGTGTACTGCTGTGGTGCTGCGACGGTTGTTTCTTCCACCCCGTGAACTGTCCAACAAGAAGCTGCAGCTGTCGGCCTTAAAGGCGGCGGCGGCGGCTCTTCCTAAGCACTTCCAAAGAGGCAACAAAGCTGCGTCAAGGGCAGGTGCCCACCACCAGGTTTTGACAGTAGAGCCTCCAAGATTCCTGTTTAGGCCTATCATCTCTGAGGCCAGTGCGTTTCCCCGGGTCCGCTAGGTGCGCTGTGCACAAAAGTCGGCCGCTGGGGCCTACGGGAGTGTCCGCTCTTTACTTCTATATTACTCTATGGTTTTGTCGCGTCAGTCTCTGTGCCCGCAACCGCGCCAGCGTCTTTGCGCCGGGCGTGTATGCGGTCAAGATGCCTCCAAACGCTAAGGACGTTAATAATAGGAATGCAAAACGAAGGCTGCAGCGTGCTACGGAAACCGATGAAGAACACGAAGAATAAGTGACGTGCAAACCAAGAGTCATGCATTAACGGACCATAAGAGTGTGTTTGTCGGGCTGCAAAGAATAAAGTACGACGATTAACCTAAAACCACGTCTCCGTTACTTAGCCCCATCCACACTGAGGCAGCTGCTTAACATGCTTCGCATCCACTGGGCTTAACCTTGATAAGCCTCCCATTTTTGTGGTTGCGAGCTGGTATTCTATTGGTACAAGCCAACTTCGATTTCTCCTCAGCACCTCTTTAACGCGCACCCACACGGTACTATGCGCATGCTTGTAGCATTTCACCTCCATCGAAATGCGACCACCGCTGACAGAATCGTACTCCCGTTTTTTCCAATCAGTAGCCGAGCACCAAAACCACTCGGCCAGTATGGTATGGTATGGAAACTCTTGGAAGGCTGTGAGAGATGCTCTAATAGACTGCTTCTGTTAATTTCGTTTCACTGGTTTTTAGTGCGCATTGATATCGAAAAGTAAAAGGCATGTGTTTCCTTTTTTTAACCATTTAAATATTCCCATCGTGGTTGGAATTCAATCCCGCGTAAACTTGGAGTCACTACCCAGGTTTTATAGCTAATGAACGACCACAGTGGATACAGTACAGCCGTCCTGTGTTATGGCTTTCAATAACATCGCATTTATGCAATGCTGTTGCTTTTATGCATTTCTGTTACGCAGTAACATTGCACAAAAGCTACATTAGAAGCAGCTGGGAAGATTTTCTGGCTTAAACTCTACAGACACTCGCCACTTGTGGCTATCTGGAGTATCGTGAGCAAAAGTGTTCTCCGATTTTCGTGGTCCCAATTCTGCTGGCACAGTTCATTTAAGCCGCTGCCAGGATAACTAGCAGACTGGCGCCGCTCTTGCCAGTGATTGGTTACAGTACGAGCGCCGTACCTTTGTTGGTTCTTGCCACCATGCTTGACTACTGGGAACTTCCGAGCTGTAATGCGGGAATGCCGGTAAGACGAGGTTTGTTGTTTTTTGGCAAATGTTGAGCTGTAAACGTGGGTTCTTTTAGGTGCTGAATGAAACAAAATAACACTGCTCTTTTCATTTCAATAAATTTAACTTAAGTGAAAGTTCGGTCTTAGGTTGGCACGGAGACTTTCACAACCTCTCTTTGCGGCTTGCCTTTCGAAGCTCTAGAACACTCTAGAACAGCCGTCGCCTGAACATTGCTCATCGAGCTCGTTAGGCAGTCGATTCTTTGTCATTGTATTGAAAGGTAACAGAGTAGTCAAGAATATAGAAAAAAAAATTGGCAGTTTCTTAGCTCTGGTTAAGCCCGGATATACAAGCGAAAAGCTGCAGTTATGCTTGGTTTGACGTCATGGCTGTCGCAGTTGGCGCACAATGCACTCGGAACTTCACGATAACGGTGTAGGCAAGCGCGTTACATAGCCCTCCTTCCGCATGCGTAGCAACGGTGGTAAACACGCGGCTGCAACGAAAGGTCAAACGGTGGCGAGGAGGCGGCGCACATGCGCAGTAGCGCGCGGCTGCGCTGAAAGGTCAGGCGGCCGAGTCCCCGGCGGCGGCAGCGACGGCTGCGCCCACCTGTGCCGCGCGTGACGTCACTCGGTTTCGCGCATGCGCAGAACTCGTCATTAGGTTTCACAGCATACGCGTAGCTCAGCTCCGACCCTCGTAGTGAAGCTTTTCGCTCCAAAAAACGCTCTCATAACTCAAGAAACTGACTGTGGCTTAGCTAAGGTTAAGCCTCGATATCTCGAAGCGAAAAGCTCTCGCTGCTTTTTAGCCAAGCTGCCACTGCGGACAAATGTCCCTGGTGCGACGAAAAACCTGCTCTGTATCACATCACATGGGCCGGCCAAAACATAGACGTGGTCCCCAAAATACAAAACCCGAGTGCAGAGCAATGGGAGATGCTGCTGTCCAGCGACCGCTGTGAAGACAAACGAGGTCTGGTACAACGAGCTCAACGGGCGGCAGTGGCCAGCGGAGCCCAGGACTGAGGGCAACCGACCATTCATTTGAGGCGGACGACTTCGACAGAGAAGGCTCCTGGGCGTAGAACCAAGACGTCTCTGAAGATGCCCCCAAACCGCAGGGAAAAGCATTAGTCAAAATAAAGTTTTCCCTTCCTTCATTCCTTCTTGATCAGTTTCTGCGCCGTCCGACTGTTGCTTCTTCTTCTCCTTCCACGGCGAGTGTCTGCGCCTGTTCTATGGGCAAGCGCGCCTTATATACCCCCCCTTTCTAATGTGCACTGCGCACGGCTACGGCGAAAGGTAAAACGGTGGCGAGGAGGAGAAGCGGTTGCGCACATGCGCAGTAGCGCGCGGCGGCGGCGAAAGGTCAGGCGAAGGAGTCAGCGGCGGCGGCGGTGAAGCTTTTCGCTTCGAAAGGCTACGTCATACCGCTCGCCAGGATCGTTGAAATGGCGAGCGACGGAAACAAAGTGATGCGTCTAGCGCTATAACGGTGCTAAACAAAGATTGCCAAACCCGAGCGAAAATTCGAGCGAAGGCTGCTTATAAAGCGGCTGGCGATGAAGCCACAAACCCAGTGCACACGTCAGCAACCTATTTTGGATGCTGCTAGGCGGCTCACACTGTAACAAAATAACCGCAAGCCTTGTATTCGCATGTTCGCGTTCTTTCTGGCCCTATAGCACAAATCGGTCCAACATAGCCCGGATCAAAGAGCTCAGCGGACTTCCCAGTTACTGGACGCATTTCGGCCGACGTTAACTGTTTACGTTACCCTTATAGATATTGTTAATTTTTCACCAATAAAACTATGCGATGCTACGCTTACAGTTGTTTATGTACTTTACAATTCTCCTTCACTTGCTTGAGGGCAAGAATGGTGTATGTCCAGTAGTACCCTAACGTAAGTTCTGCAGCACAATTAATGTTTCAGCCTCAAACCGATTTGAAGCTTTTCCAACTGTCTCAGCACGTTCCAGAAAAGCGTATGGTTCCGACCCTGAAACCTGCCAGATGACTAAAACTGTGAAGGTAATCGAGAAGCGCACCCCAAAATAGCCGGTACATAGATGGACCTCATTGCAACGTTTTGTTTGGTCTTCAAGGAAACGAAGTGAAAGAAAGTTTGATAGAGACCATCGCCCCAAATGTTCCACCGTCAGACCCGTTAGAGCTGGCTCTTCTTGACTGTGCATCTCCGGTATGCTAACGGCAGCACTTCGTTCTTTTCTGGGCGGTGAAGACTTTCTATATCGACTGCTTCCAAATCTTCAGTTAGCTCCTACTAAATGAGGGACCATCGTTCGAAAACCCTCATATTATAAACGTTTTATTCTTCAATGGCAAGAACAAAGTGCAGGCACAAATGAGCGAAATTGTATGCAGATCTTCTGGCAGTCCTCCATATGTTCCATCTTTGCTCGAAACAAAATACCATTTCCAACTACTATATAATAAAGGAGTATGTTTCTTTAGCTAGTTCTGTGGCCTCGGTGCCATCGCGGTTGCTTCTGAAAGTGCATTTCTTCATTTTGTTATGCTACATTGTCTTCGCGCACAAAATGTCATGCCAGCAGTGAGAAATTGCCCCGACCAAAGATACAAAAATACATATATTCGGGCTGTCCCGCTATTGAGACCTGGCGTCAAGCATAGGAATATTTCGGCTTGCGTGGCTGCCGCTGCTCAAAGTATTGCTCTGAAAAAAAATAAAAAAATAACCTGAGTAGTATTAAAATCGCCATTCGATAGATCAGAGGCAAGCGCTCTGTACGAGGAAGCGTAGGCCCATTTGAATGTGCTGAGGTCACCTAAGTACCGTAATTTTTTTCCTTACCTCTACGGAATGCAGATTTATTCTAAGCATAACACTAGGCAGCGCTAGGCGCGCACCGAGATTGCAGTTATAAGATGTATCTTCATTTCTTTGTCACTTGATTAAAGTCACAAAATATATGACATGTAGACATATATGTATTCGCCCAGATCATGTTGATTACCGTCCACGAGTCTTAATTCCCATATTTGTTCGTCTTGCTCGAATTCACGGAACTTTATGTGCATCCTATGGCAGTCCTTTATGTGTTCTGCCATTGCTCGAGAGGAAGTAACATGTTCAACTACTATATAATAAAGGAGTACATTTCTTTAGCTAGTTCAGTGACCTCGGTGCTGTCGTGGTTGCTTCTGAAAGTGCATTTCTTCATTTTGTTATGTTACATTGTCTTCGCGCACAAAATGTCATGCCAGCAGTGACAAATTGCCGCGACTAAAGATAGAAAAACACATATATTCGGGCTGTCCCGCTGCTGAGACCTGGCGTCAAGCATAGGAATATTTCGGCTTGTGTGGCTGCCACTGCTGAAAGTACTGCTCTTAAAAAGAAAGAAAAAAAACCGTGAGTAGTATTTAAGTCGGGATTCGGTAGATCAGAAGCACGCGCTCTGTACGAGGAAGCGTAGGCCCTACTGAAAGTGGTGAGGCCACCTAGGTGCCGTAAGTAATTTTGTTCCTTATCCGAATGGAATGCATATTTAATCTAAACATAAAACCAGGCTGTACTGGGTGTGCACCGCGACTGCAGTTATAAAATGCATATTGATATCTTTTTCACTTGAAGAAAGCAACAAAATATATGATATGTCGAATAGGGATGTTCGCCCACATCATGTTGATTAACCTCCACCAGGATGAAATCCCAAATTTTGTCGTCTTGTGCGATTTCTCTGAATGTTCATTGCTCAAAAAAGTGCGGCAGAATTCTACGCGAGCTGTTATTGCTGCTGCATTTCCCAGCAAAGCCTTTGTATTCATATACTATGGCTGGCGAGAAACACCTACTAATAGAACGCGCTCCATGAAGAATTTTAAGATTTCTTGGTTCTGGAAACGTACAATCGTGCGCATTGAGCAAAGTAGTCTCTCTATCTTTCCCTCACAAAAATCTACAAGAGGCTAATAACACTCGTGAGGTTTCTTCAAATTGGAGCGCAAAGTCTTGCTGAATTCGATTCCTGCTAAACACTGTGATGCTTAACCAAACTTGCACGTATCGCTCCCATTTCCTATCAGCTCGCTGCTTCGCTAGGAACAAAGTGAGCAGACATGAATGTCAAGTAAAACTCTAGTTTGGGCGAGTTGGTTCATGATGAAATAAAAACTGGTATGGCGCAAGAAACGGGGACACAGAAGGCACACAAAACACAGAAAACAGAGAAAAGCGGCCGGCTTGCACCATAAAACACCAAAAAAAGTTCACGCAATGCAGGACACAAGTGGTTTATGAGATACCGCTTAGCTGTGGCCTCGTTTACATCGGGCAAACAGGTCGTTGTTTTAATGAGCGTGCAAGTGAGCATTCCCGAAACTTGCGCAACAACGAAAGAAGCTTCCTGGTGGACCACTGCAAGAGCTGTTCTAATTGCCGTCCCGAATTCGAGAAAGCTAGATTTTTAAAGAGTGGGAAAGATAAAACTGAGAGAGAAATTGTTGAGGCATATTTCATCGAAAAAGCTGGCAACAAATGCGTTAGCAGGCCTTCCATTATGCTTAGCAGCGCCGAGACGTCTTTTATAGAAGGTTTTTTGTAGTTCGCAGATTTCCCTTGGTTTTGTGGTCTTATTTCGTCCTTTCTATCGGTGTTTTACAATTTCTAGATTCTTAGACGCTAAGACGACTGTTCTTCAGGAATGATCTTCAGTTTTTATCACTTGACGCTAGGTACTGTATCTTCAGACTTCATCCCTCCTTATTGTTATTGTTGGTCATGGTTTTTCCGCGTTATTGTTGGTCATGTTTTTTGCCGGGTTATTGTTGGTTATCTTTTTTCACGTGGTTTTATCTCATAGTCGTTCGAATTTTTGCTCTGTTTCGCCTTCATCACGCGTTTCATAATTCGTTAGTGTGATTTGTCATGCCCCAGTGCCTTGTTTCTTTTTTCTTTTTTGCCTTGGTTGATGTGTTTCTGCTGGCCAGAAAATAAGTTGGCCTCCCAAGCTCTGTTTAGATTAGATGGTTATGATCAGCGTTACTTTATTGCCAGTGGTCGCATGAATTGCCGTTTTATATGTACAACGTTTACGCTTTCGTTGATATGGCTTGTTTGTGGTATAAAAGGCAGGCTTGGTGCAATAAACCCCAGTTGAAAGTTGGCGTCAGTCCTGTGTTTTGTGTGCCTTCTGTGTCCCCGTTTCTTGCGCCATACCAGTTTTTATTTCATGAATGTCAGCATGTTGATGGCCGTAGCTGTGCTGGTACGTAAGGAGCAACTTTGTTTCCACCGTGTCTCAGAACATGAAAGACTAAATGTGTTATGCAGCATCCCAGGTAGCAAAGCCACGAAGGGAACCTTTTGGTAGTACCTTTTGGTAATTATCCACCTTCCTACAGAGTGCATCTGCCTCATAGAAGCAGCGCCCAATAATCATTCTTAGTATCTTTCAGCAAAAGCCTAAAGCAAATGCGTCCGGTGCCGGAGTGAAAGTTTCATGGCTCGAGTCTCCAGCAAAACTGGATTTCCTTTAGCTCTTATATATCGAGACTGCACCACACATTAAAATCATTTCAAACGGTATGCACAGTGCCCACGGGTAGAGGTTGTCACTAGTGGCTGGGGAAAGTTGCGAAAAAATCGCCGTACGCGGCCTAACCGACAGAATGAAAGGAACTAAGCTTGACCATTTTTGGTAGTGGTGTGTATGTGTCAGATGTAATGGGAAGTGTTTGAGACAGAAGATGTTTTGTGTAAAATTCTTTGAGAAATATGTTTCTGCTTTTATCTACTCACGTATCATGCATGCTTACCGGTGTTACAATATGCGAGAGCTCCAGAAGAGAAAAATACAATACTTTTCTTTTTCTGCCCTGAACAGCAATTGTCTTGTATCAGAGCGCCCATTGTAGTGTTCTATAAGCCATCACCTATGGTCAAACAATAATTAAGAAATAAAATATAATATATAAAAATAAAAATATTGGCCGCAATCTTACTGCGGCCAATACATAAGAGAAATCATAACATCGGTGCATAGTTACACACTGCCGGCAAATAACCAATTATCGAGCGACATAAAGTAATGCCCTAGCTCTTTGATGCAACTGCCTAATGCAGGCGCAAACATTGTTAGGCCGGATTTTGTAACTCTTTTAAAAAACCTTATTGCATTGTAAAAATTAAACGTGGACAGCATTACGAAAATGAATCCTTCCGTTGGTACACTTATCCTTTTCTTCGCCACCATTTCTAGTGAAGCAGCAAATCGAGCCACACTGCACTTATGAAGATAGCTATGCTGTCCCTGGTCTTCATTTTGGCTGCCTGCTGCTGTGTTGAAAAAGGTGAGACGCAAGAATTTGAAATCTTCATCGTAGATGGGCCTTATACATAGCACTCCTAACAGAAATTTCAAAACCTTTTTCGCCGGCGCATGTAAAAGTTATTCTAAACATAAGTTTGCCCTAATAATCCTCTTTTGCGGCACTAACTTTTCATGACCTTCATATATTCCAATTGCAAAAAAGGCCGCCGTGGTGGCTCAGTGGTTATGGTGCTCGGCTGCTGACCCGAAAGATGCGGGTTCGATCCCGGCCGCGGCAGTTGAATTTCTTTGGAGGAGAAATTCTAGAGTCCCGTGTACTGTGCGATGTCAGTGCACGTTAAAGAACCCCAGGTGGTCGACATTTCCGGAGCCCTCCACTACTGCGTCTCTCATAGCCTTAGTCGCTTTCGGACGTTAACCCCATTAACCAAACCAAACCAATGGCAAAAAATAAGCTTTAAAACAGAATAGGAATTAAGGGGACAGGCTAAACCCTATCCTTCCCATGTATTTTAGAGCATGTTTAGGTACACTTTTCTCAAAACAAATAGAGATAGCTCCTACCTCTGTATATCACTTTTGATGTTGTTTTATGCTGTTTCGACTAAACCGAAGCTATGTGACAGAACTAATACTGTTTTTTATTTTTTCTTCGAGCACTACATTAAATGCCATTTTGTTGTTGGTTCTTTCTATAAGATGAAAAGGAATTTCACATGCCTAATTGTGGTTTAGTATGTTGCCACATGCTCTTGCAAAATACAAAGAATTGGCCTCCTGCCTTATATCTTCTTCAAGAGAAGGGTACCGGCGGAACAAAACATGGGGTTTTGAGATAAGTAAGATTAAAGTCAAAAGTAGCTTTATTACCAAGTTTTGCGCTTTCCCAACATTTGCTGAGCTGTTTATTCCATAAGCACGACTTCCGTACTCATTATCAAACTAATTTTTGTATCTTTTTACCAGTCGCTTAGTGTCCTAGGCTTTTTTTATTTACTGTGCCTGGAGAGGAAACTGTCGTCGGTCAACTTTTCTCAGTCGCCAGAGAATTTTAGTGCCCCAGGATTATACAAACGGCTCTAGAACCTTGTCTCTTGCTATGACACGGCCTTTGAATGTTATTACAGCATCTTCGGTAGATATGTTATGAGGTGCCATGATATGACATGGTATAAGATATGATACATTATATATATATATATATATATTGGTTTGGTTTTATGGGGTTTAACGTCCCAAAGCGACTGAGGCTATGAGAGACGCCGTAGTGGAGGGCTCCGGAAATTTTGACCACCTGGGGTTCTTTAACGTGCACTGACATCACACAGTACACGGGCCTCGAATTTCTCCTCCAAAGAAATTCAACCGCCGCGGCCGGGATCGAACCCGCGTCTTTCGGGACAGCAGCCGAGCACCATAGCCACTGAGCCACCATATATATATATATATGTGTATATATATATATATATATGTGTATATATATATATATATATATATATATATATATATATATATATATATATATATATATATATATATATATATATGTGAATGGCGCCTTAAGATGCCCTGCAAGTCAGCTTTGCTCCTGCTCCAAGAATAAAGTCCTGGAGCTACTAGATCGATTTTTCCCAGTTTGCACCTTAGAAAACACGCGGTATAAGAGCAAGCCATGGTTCACATAGTAGTTACACACTTAAACACAAAAGAGGCAGAGACCTTACAATAGATTCAAACATTATCTGACATCTGAGGATTTCAGTGAACTTCATACTATATCCACTACCGTAAAGGATGCATCAGGTAGTTCCAAGTTAACTTTTTTTGAGGCATTTGTTTCAAGAATCAAACTAAATCTGAAAGAATTTTATAAATGCATAAACAGAAATAAAAGAGCATATCCATTCTACTGATCGAAGAAGGTGGCGCTGTCATAACAGATGCCGCAGCAATAGCAGAGTGTTTTAATGCCAATTTCAAATCTGTTTTCACTCGTTCGATCGCACATGACGATAGTGTCGAAAGGATGGTTATTGTTTTACCGCCCATGGAAACTTGTTTTTGACTGTCTCGGAATAGAGGTGCTGCTTCAGCGCATCGATATTTAATAAGCTGCCGGTCTTCACTGTATTCCAAACGGATTTTTGATGCCTTGCGCACGTTTTGTATCCCCATATCTGAATGTTCTTTCTGATAAGTCTTGGAATCATTCATGGCTTTCTGGCGATCGGCGAGTATATAATCCCCCAGAAAATATTTCTGGCTACGCCACTGTCGATGCCGTCTCATTGCTCTTAGCTTTGACTAAGGACACTGAAGCCGTCGCTTAAGCTTTTGCTCACTGTGTTTTCTGTGGTCGAAAATCCTGCCTTCCCGCCCTCTCTGCTCCGCATCCTTCATTTTAGTTTTCTCAATGCTCTCTGCTACGATCCTTTCACATTTCATTAATATGCAGCGTTTTCTGACTCATATTTAGATAAATATATATACGACAGAATGATTTCTCCGATGAGAGGTACAAATATTCTTGTGAGAAAGGAGTAGAAACTGCGAATCTATTATATCCGTTTTTTCGGAAACGGACATTTCACTAAGCAATAAATTAGTAGAGCTGCTAAGGGCACCGTCTTTTTTCGCCAGTTCTTCAAAATGCGAGTGCTAGGGAGCACCGTGAGCCTTCTCTGATTTTTAACAGCACTCGCCTACAGATATGGTGCCTTTTTTAGGAATTCTGTCAAAGATACTTGGGCATATATAGACGGTGTCACACAAGAATACAAAAGAAAAGGTCCACTGGAAAACGTTCCCTTTGATATTTCGCTAAAGTGCAAGTGTGAAACAGTGGACAACAAAATATCAAATTTCCTCCGTTGGGAGTTGTACTCTTTCAAACACATAAAATTCATTTATCAAGTGAGAGTAGGGTTTGATCGCTCAGCTATGACGAAAATCCATTTCTTGTTACAGTCTCGCTACTTAAAGGAACAATGAAACAAAGTGGAGCGCGAAATGCAGTTGAGCTGCCTGAATCCTAGATTCACGGCACTAAATTGTCTTCACGTTGAGGTTGAGACTGAGATGCGAGCATTTCGAAACTCAATAGGGACGTATCTATGGCTGACGAAACGAAAAGAGTAGTCTCTTTCCGTGGTCCAACCTTTCTCAGGCACAAAAGATTACTCTTGTATAAGAGAGATTAGTGCACTGCATGGGCTCGGGCGGCCCAAAAGCCCGGGCCCCGCTCACGAGCCGGGCCGGCCCTGGATATGATCTGTTTTGCCGGGCCTGGTCCGGGCCCGGGCCTGAAGTTGCGGGCCCGGACCGGGCTCGAGCTTACAGCTGCGGACCCGAGCCGGGCTTGGGTCCATATAGAAACGGCTGGTGTCCGACTATTCATTCACTATTTCAGAGTGAAGTAAACAACTGCGGCAGTGGAACAGCGACACGGATGAGCTATGGGCTATACGCGCTGAGAAAAAAACTAAGCTTTATTCATTGACTTATTTATTTCCTCATTTCTACGCCGCGGTGGCTTAGTGGATAAGGTGTTGATTACTGAGCCGGGGAACCAGGATTTGCTCCTAGCCTCGGCGGCCACCTTTCTATTTAGGCGGCAAGCATGACAGCCATATATTTTGTAGTACCACTGCTCGCTGAAGAAGCCCAGGTGCTCGAAATGATCAGGAGCCCTCTGCTTCGGTGACCCTCACAGCCTGACTCCCCTTGGGCCCTTTAGCCCCAAAAACATAGCTTTTATTTTACAGCTATATTTTTCTCATGTGAGAAAATTCACAAACTAAAGCACGTTTGGTTTTCTTTTTTTTTTGATCAGCTGACCGGAACATCTCGTAAGTGAAAGAGCCACAAAAGCTTGCGAGAGTTTGTAAATCTCATCTCATAACCACATCTATCCCTCCTCGCTTCTTCAGCCTGGTTGAGATGACAAGCGTTTTGCCCTGTAAGTTATCTTCTGGTCCACCAGCAAGAGTAAAATTTAACCGGTCTTAATTGGCCATTGATCGTCCTTCATCGCAAAACATACCTATACACGATTAGAAATGCATTCAGGAAGGATATATTAGTTTAGGGCGCTTGTTATATTCAAAACACACACCGTGAAATGCTCAAGCCTTCTAGCTTTGCGTTTCTGAAGAAAGGCGACAAGTTCGGCTATGAGTTGAACCTGTGAGATCGCGTTCAATAAAGAAAGGTCGTCCTACTACTTGCTAGGCAGATTGAATGTTTCTACTTCGCAGGCGGCAAAATATAACTGATTAAAATCATGGGGGAATGCAAAGTAGTCTATTACGCGTGTATGCAGCTCTTTGTATTTGGGTCTCGGAACTTCCGAGTTTATCTTTGCGCACCTACACGAGATCACTGTCCAAAAGAGGGCCTAGCGAGCGCTACTGTTAATCACTTCCTTCTGGCTTAAAAATAACCAACTTTCTGCAAGCCAAACTGTGGTTTCAGAACCTTTGTCGGCCAGTTTCTTATCGGTCTGGTAGCAGTCTACTTGCTCAGAGTGAGCAGTATACTTGAAGTGGTACTGTTAAACGGGCCAGGCCGGACTCGCTAGAGCGATAATTTAGCGGGCCTGGGCCGGGCCCGGGCTTGAAGCCGTGGGCCTGGGCGGGGCTCGGGCTTGGGCCTCAGATAGAGGCCCGTGCAGTGCTCTAAGAGAGATACCGGATATAGAAATCGAATTCCCCATTGCGTGTAGTGCCTTTGCCCTGCAGTGGGCGTAGTCAGGCTGATGACGATTTCGTGAAAAAAACGCGCAGCACACGGAATGCACAATTTGATTCGAAACAGAAATGTAAATATAGCATGTATTTTCCTGATTCACTCGATGTCTGAAATTGCTTTTTTTTTTATCTGCAGGTGCTGCCAAGGCACTCAAAATTTCTGAACGTGGGGATTCGAGTGGAGCAGCGACGCCTAGTAGGTTTTTGTTTGCGATGCATTAGCACGTGCCCTAAAGGCAAAGGAAAATACACTTCATTTAAAGATTAGTCCGCCATTCTTGCAAACGCTTCATTCGGTTTAATTAAAATGGCGACATTTCTAATATTAGCAAGCACTTCGGAGGTTAATTTGTGTAACCTGGACACTCCTTAAATATATGCCAGCAACAAGTTCTCTCTTCTAGGAGGTTTAGCTGCAAGGGATTCCTGACGACCCCTCTTCCATTTTTTTTGCAAGATGCGAAATATGAATTCAATGTCACCATTCATGACCCAAATAGTTAAGCTGAGACAAAGGCTGTGTCCGTTACTTGAAATCAAAATTTGACTCGGGCCCACTACATTAGGCCTATTCCATACAGTAGAAATAACGCCACTCCTTTAATAATAATAATAATAATAATAATAATAATAATAGAGATTTATTCATCAAAACGATGAAAAGGGCCGAGGAAAAAAGCCAGCAAGGCTTGACGAGCCCTCGGCCCCTTCACATACAAAGGCATCAGGGGAACAAAGAATACATATTGTGCAACAGTATCACAATAACAAAAATAGTACTACAAACTTTTGATGCAAACATTGAATAAAAAGGAAAAATGAAAAGATTATAAAACCAGACTAATTTTTGAAACACAGGAAATGTTTACAAAGGTCACGGATCGGCGTACTAATTATGTCAATATTTTTATGATGTAACGTGTTTAGGTGTTTAGGCAGCTGGAAGGCAATCATTTGTAATCCGTAGTTTGTTCTTGGAGTTTTAGTCTGCCACAGGGAGTGTTGTCTAGTGTTATACAGCTTCTCGCTCGGCGTTAGGCAGGCCAGTGTCCCCAAATAATCAATATGACGAAGTAGCTCCTTCTTATACCTCGAAAGCAGTTGAAAACTATAGATGTCAAAAATTTTCATAATACATGCATCTTCAAAGTACTGGCTTGTATGCTGGTTGAAACTAAGCTGGAATATGCACCTTATCGCTTTGTTTTGAAGTAGATAAATTTTGTCAAGATTATTCAGAGTGGTCATGCCCCAGACAAGGTGACAATAATTCAAATGGGACAAAAACAAAGATTTGTATATGAGCTCCTTAATCCTCGCAGGAAGCATTGTTTTCAGGCGATATAGGTGTCCTACGACTCGAGCGAGTTTAGGCAAGAGAGTATCTACATGATGGTCCCATGACATTGTTTCGTGAAAGACGACTCCAAGTGTTTTAAATTTGTCTACTATCTCAATCTCCTCTGAATTAAGTAGTAGCTTTTTATTTGTATACAGAAGTTTATTCCGTGGTCGGAAGATAACAGCCTTGCTTTTATTCACATTTATTTTTAACCCATTTAGTTCTGTCCAGGTGTTTAGTTGGCATAAAATATTGTTTCCTTTGTCTATCAGGGAATCGCAGTCATTCGTTGAGAGGAAAATACTTGTGTCGTCTGCATAAATAAAAAACGATGCTTGGTCGGTGATGTTTACTATGTCGTTAATAAATAAGTTGAAGAGCAAAGGCCCCAGTATGCTACCCTGTGGCACTCCACATTTTATATTCTTTAAAGAAGACTCAATACCATTAATGCTTGTATATTGTGCACGATTAGAAAGATAAGAGTTTAAAAGTTGCAGAGGAAGACCTCTAATTCCATACATTTCAAGCATTCTAATCAGCAGTTCGTGATTTAGAGAATCAAAAGCTTTTTTGAAATCTACGAAGATAGCTAGCACGATATGTTTCTTTTCAAAACTGTTTAGGATATATTCTTTCTCGTGAAGAAGCGCAAGCTCAGTGGATTTATTCTTCCGAAATCCAAACTGCCATCCTGTTATAATATCATTTTTTTCTATGAATTTTTGCAGTCGAGAGAAGATAAGCTTTTCTAAACCTTTAGAAAAGACAGGGAGCAAAGAAATAGGTCTGTAATTTCCAAGGGAGTTCTTGTCACCTTTCTTATAAATAACTACTACTTTAGCCACCTGCATTTTATTTGGAAATATGCCATTTAAAAAACATAAGTTGAATAAATAACTTAGTGGCGATGATAATATGTCTATAACAACCTAATTGGCTTGACCTGGATATCGTCCGCATCACAGGCCGAACTATTAGAAAGTTCCAAAAATGCCGACACAACCTCAGCCTCAGAAACAGAATGAAGGAACAAGCTATTTTCTAAGCGATCATTAATGTAGGGGTAGTCAATATTGCCACAAGGCATGCTTGTGACATCTGTGAAATAGCTGTTAAAAGCGTTCGACACAGCGGCACCCGTGAGGACATTATCGCCACATGTTATGGTTTCAATGGCGCCGTCCTTTCTCAAGGGCTTCAACAGCGAATTAAGTTTTTTCCATAGCAGGTCTGAATTATTACCACATCCTTCAAAATATTCACAGAAATATCGATCTCTAGCAAGCCTAATATCTTTGTTTAGCTTATTTCGATAGGCTTTAAATGTTGAAAACACTGCAGGATCCCTACATTTGATAAAATTATTGTATATTTTGTTTTTTTCCTTTATTCGCTTTAATAAATCACGTGTAATCCATGGTTTTCTTATACGTGTGGATTGCCTTTTGGTTACATATGGAAAATGCTTTGCGTACACTTTTTTCACAGTATCAATAAACAATTCATAGGCACCGTTGCAGTCTTGCATAGAATACAGCTCAGAGAAATCTGCCTTGCTAATATCATCGCGGAACATTTCTAAGCTTTTTTCAGAGACGAACTGGGTAGCGTGACATGACTTTGGTTTTTTATGGCGTTTAGTCTTTTCAACACCTATAAATATACCAAGGTGGTCACTAATGTCACATAGCAGTACTTCTGATTCAACACATGAGGTGTCATAATTCGTAATAAAAAGATCAAGTAAAGTTTCAGTAGAACACGTAACACGAGTTGGTTTAGAAATGACATTTTCACAGTTATTGCTCTTAATCACAACATTGAAACATCGCGTATGAATATTGTCACACATCATATCTAAATTTAGGTCACCACCAAGTATTATATTTAACTTTTTTTCATTTATAAAGGCAAGAAAGTGGTCAATGAAATTAATGAAGTTCGAAATGTTTCCGTCTGGTGGTCGGTATATTACAGAGAGAACCATGTCGCCAGTAATTACAGTCAATATCTAATTACAGTAATTACAGTCAATATACAGCCCACCGAATTCGGCATTAGGCCGCCGAAGATTGGCCGGTGCATTCCAATGCGGGAGCTGTAGAAGCGCAAATGATCAAATGCTGATTTCTTCGCAATACAGACGGATACTATAGAAGCGGATACTATATAATGGTTTATTGGTCCCAAAAAATATATACAAAAGATCATAAATGTACAGACGAGTCTCCCAAAGTCAGACTACACCGGGACCCTCGATAAATCAATACTACAAGAAATTATTACAGCATAGATAGTGGATAATTATAAAATATAGGAAATATCAAATCAATATTTCACCTCAAAAACCCACCGAAAGCTCAAAAAAGAATGAGGTCCCCTTTTATCATGAAGGGTTGCTGAGGTCGATGTGAAACGAAAAAGTAGGTAATTTTTAATTTTCTCCAACCTATTGAAGAGCGATGACGTCGGATTTTAAGGCATTTTTGAAGTTCGTGAACACACTGGAAATAAAGGTACATTTTTGCAGAAGAGTCTATCGCCTGGAAGAGGGCACTGGCACTAAGCCTCTTCCTTTCTGTGCTTTGGAAAGAAATTGTTACCATAAGAAACAAAGTGGGAGGTCAGCGTTCGTGGTGTGAGAAACAAGAAAAATCGGCCTCTGGAACAGACAAGCCTACCTCCCTTAGTAGTTTCGTGGAGAGATGCCCATATGTCTGAGAATTTTCATGAGAATCTAAGGGTCTCTGGAAAAGTCAAGATTGCCTTCCTTACTTTTCGTGGAGAGATGCCCATATGTCTGAGAATTTTCATGAGAATCTAAGGGTCTCTGGAAAAGTCAAGATTGCCTTCCTTACTTTTCGTGGAGAGATGCCCATATGTCTGAGAATTTTCATGAGAATCTAAGGGTCTCTGGAACAGTCAAGCTTGCCTTCCTTACTTTTCGCGGAGAGATGCCCTTATGTCTGAGAATTTTTTTCAGAATCTAAGGGTCTCTGGAACAGTCAAGCTTACCTTTCTTAGTTTTTGGTGCACAGATGCCTTTATGTCTGAGAATTATCTTGCGAATCTAAGGGTCTCTGGAACAGTCAAGCTTACCTTCCTTAGTTTTTCGTGCGAGGATACCCTTATGTATCTTCTCTTGCGAATCTAAGGGTCTCTGGAACAGTCATGCTTACCTTCCTCAGTTTTTCGTGCAGAGATGCCTTTATGTCTGAAAATTATCTTGAGATTCTAAGGGTCTCTGGAACAGGCAAGCTTACTTTCCTTAGTTTTTCGTGCGAGGATACCCTTATGTATCTTATCTTGAGAATCTAAGGGTCTATGGAACAGTCAAGCTTACCTTCCTTAGTTTTGAGTGCAGAGATGCCCTTATGTCCGAGAATTTTCTTGAGAATCTAAGGGTCTCTGGAACAGTCAAGCTTGCCTTCCTTACTTTTCGCGGAGAGATGTCCTTATGTCTGAGAATTTTTTTGAGAATCTAAGGGTCTCTGGAACAGTCAAGCTTACCTTCCTTAGTTTTTCGTGCAGAGATGCCTTTATGTCTGAGAATTATCTTGAGAATCTAAGGGTCTCTGGAACAGTCAAGCTTACTTTCCTTACTTTTTCGTGCGAGGATACCCTTATGTATCTTATCTTGAGAATCTAAGGGTCTCTGGAACAGTCAAGTTACCTTCCTTAGATTTGAGTGCAGAGATGCCCTTATGTCTGAGAATTTTCTTGAGAATCTAAGGGTCTCTGGAACAGTCAAGCTTACCTTCCTTAGTTTTTCGTGCGAGGATACCCTTATGTATCTTCTCTTGCGAATCTAAGGGTCTCCGGAACAGAGATGCTTACCTTCCTTAGTTTTGAGTGCAGAGATGCCCTTATGTCTGAGAATTTTCTTCAGAATCTAAGGGTCTCTTGAACAGTCAAGCTTACCTTCCTTAGTTTTTCGTGCGAGGATACCCTTATGTATCTTCTCTTGCGAATCTAAGGGTCTCCGGAACAGTGATGCTTACCTTCCTTAGATCTTCGTGCAGAGATGCCCTTATGTCTGAGAATTTTCTTGAGAATCTAAGGGTCTCTGGAACAGTCAAGCTTACCTTCCAAAGTTTTTCGTGCAGAGATGCCTTTATGTCTGAGAATTATCTTGAGAATCTAAGGCTCTCTGGAACAGTCAAGCTTACTTTCCTTAGTTTTTCGTGCGAGGATACCCTTTTGTATCTTCTCTTGCGAATCTAAGGGTCTCTGGAACAGTCATGCTTACCTTCCTTAGTTTTTCGTGCGAGGATACCCTTATGTATCTTCTCTTGCGAATCTAAGGGTCTCTGGAACAGTCATGCTTACCTTCCTTAGTTTTTCGTGCGAGGATACCCTTATGTATCTTCTCTTGCGAATCTGAGGGTCTCTGGAACAGTCATGCTTACCTTCCTTAGTTTTTCGCGCCAGGATACCCTTATGTATCTTCTCTTGCGAATCTAAGGGTCTCTGGAACAGTCATGCTTACCTTCCTTAGTTTTTCGTGCGAGGATACCCATATTTATCTTCTCTTGCGAATCTAAGGGTCTCTGGAACAGTCATGCTTACCTTCCTTAGTTTTTCGTGCGAGGGTACTCTTATGTATCTTCTCTTGCGAATCTAAGGGTCTCTGGAACAGTCATGCTTACCTTCCTTAGTTTTTCGTCCGAGGATACCCTTATGTATCTTCTCTTGCGAATCTAAGGGTCTCTGGAACAGTCATGCTTACCTTCCTTAGTTTTGAGTGCAGAGATGCCCTTATGTCTGAGAATTATCTTGAGAATCTAAGGGTCTCTGGAACAGTCAAGCTTACCTTCCTTAGTTTTTCGTGCGAGGATACCCTTATGCATCTTCTGTTGCGAATCTAAGGGTCTCTGGAACAGTCATGCTTACCTTCCTTAGTTTTTCGTGCGAGGATACCCTTATGTATCTTCTCTTGCGAATCTAAGGGTCTCTCGAACAGTCAAGCTTACCTTCCTTAGTTTTGAGTGCAGAGATGCCCTTATGTCTGAGAATTATCTTGAGAATCTAAGGGTCTCTGGAACAGTCAAGCTTACTTTCCTTAGTTTTTCGTGCGAGGATACCCTTTTGTATCTTCTCTTGCGAATCTAAGGGTCTCTGGAACAGTCATGCTTACCTTCCTTAGTTTTTCGTGCGAGGATACCCTTATGTATCTTCTCTTGCGAATGTAAGGGTCTCTGGAACAGTCATGCTTACCTTCCTTAGTTTTTCGTGCGAGGATACCCTTATGTATCTTCTCTTGCGAATCTGAGGGTCTCTGGAACAGTCATGCTTACCTTCCTTAGTTTTTCGCGCCAGGATACCCTTATGTATCTTCTCTTGCGAATCTAAGGGTCTCTGGAACAGTCATGCTTACCTTCCTTAGTTTTTCGTGCGAGGATACCCATATTTATCTTCTCTTGCGAATCTAAGGGTCTCTGGAACAGTCATGCTTACCTTCCTTAGTTTTTCGTGCGAGGGTACTCTTATGTATCTTCTCTTGCGAATCTAAGGGTCTCTGGAACAGTCATGCTTACCTTCCTTAGTTTTTCGTCCGAGGATACCCTTATGTATCTTCTCTTGCGAATCTAAGGCTCTCTGGAACAGTCATGCTTACCTTCCTTAGTTTTGAGTGCAGAGATGCCCTTATGTCTGAGAATTATCTTGAGAATCTAAGGGTCTCTGGAACAGTCAAGCTTACCTTCCTTAGTTTTTCGTGCGAGGATACCCTTATGTATCTTCTCTTGCGAATCTAAGGGTCTCTGGAACAGTCATGCTTACCTTCCTTAGTTTTTCGTGCGAGGGTACCCTTATGTATCTTCTCTTGCGAATCTAAGGGTCTCTGGAACAGTCAAGCTTACCTTCCTTAGTTTTGAGTGCAGAGATGCCCTTATGTCTGAGAATTATCTTGAGAATCTAAGGGTCTCTGGAACAGTCAAGCTTACCTTCCTTAGTTTTTCGTGCGAGGATACCCTTATGTATCTTCTCTTGCGAATCTAAGGGTCTCTGGAACAGTCATGCTTACCTTCCTTAGTTTTTTGTGCGAGGATACCCTTATGTATCTTTTCTTGCGAATCTAAGGGTCTCTGGAACAGTCATGCTTACCTTCCTTAGTTTTTCGTGCGAGGATACCCTTATGTATCTTCTCTTGCGAATCTAAGGGTCTCTGGAACAGGCATGCTTACCGACTTAGTTTTTCGTGCGAGGGTACCCTTATGTATCTTCTCTTGCGAATCTAACGGTCTCTGGAACAGTCATGCT
Source organism: Amblyomma mixtum (assembly GCF_055824585.1). NCBI lineage: Eukaryota > Metazoa > Arthropoda > Arachnida > Ixodida > Ixodidae > Amblyomma > Amblyomma mixtum. Next base: position 143,172,801 of record NC_143015.1, on the reverse strand, counting down.
TACCTTCCTTAGTTTTTCGTGCGAGGATACCCTTATGTATCTTCTCTTGCGAATCTAAGGGTCTCTGGAACAGTCATGCTTACCTTCCTCAGTTTTTCGTGCAGAGATGCCTTTATGTCTGAAAATTATCTTGAGATTCTAAGGGTCTCTGGAACAGGCAAGCTTACTTTCCTTAGTTTTTCGTGCGAGGATACCCTTATGTATCTTATCTTGAGAATCTAAGGGTCTCTGGAACAGTCAAGCTTACCTTCCTTAGTTTTGAGTGCAGAGATGCCCTTATGTCCGAGAATTTTCTTGAGAATCTAAGGGTCTCTGGAACAGTCAAGCTTGCCTTCCTTACTTTTCGCGGAGAGATGCCCTTATGTCTGAGAATTTTTTTGAGAATCTAAGGGTCTCTGGAACAGTCAAGCTTACCTTCCTTAGTTTTTCGTGCAGAGATGCCTCTATGTCTGAGAATTATCTTGAGAATCTAAGGGTCTCTGGAACAGTCAAGCTTACTTTCCTTAGTTTTTCGTGCGAGGATACCCTTATGTATCTTATCTTGAGAATATAAGGGTCTCTGGAACAGTCAAGTTACCTTCCTTAGTTTTGAGTGCGGAGATGCCCTTATGTCTGAGAATTTTCTTGAGAATCTAAGGGTCTCTGGAACAGTCAAGCTTACCTTCCTTAGTTTTTCGTGCGAGGATACCCTTATGTATCTTATCTTGAGAATCTAAGGGTCTCTGGAACAGTCAAGCTTACCTTCCTTAGTTTTGAGTGCAGAGATGCCCTTATGTCTGAGAATTTTCTTGAGAATCTAAGGGTCTCTGTAACAGTCAAGCTTACCTTCCCTAGTTTTTCGTGCGAGGATACCCTTATGTATCTTATCTTGAGAATCTAAGGGTCTCTGGAACAGTCAAGCTTACTTTCCTTAGTTTTTCGTGCGAGGATACCCTTATGTATCTTATCTTGAGAATCTAAGGTTCTCTGGAACAGTCAAGCTTACCTTCCTTAGTTTTGAGTGCAGAGATGCCCTTATGTCTGAGAATTTTCTTGAGAATCTAAGGGTCTCTGGAACAGTCAAGCTTACTTTCCTTAGTTTTTTGTGCGAGGATACCCTTATGTATCTTATCTTGAGAATCTAAGGGTCTCTGGAACAGGCAAGCTTACTTTCCTTAGTTTTTCGTGCGAGCATACCCTTATGTATCTTATCTTGAGATTCTAAGCGTCTCTGGAACAGGCAAGCTTACTTTCCTTAGTTTTTCGTGCGAGGATACCCTTATGTATCTTATCTTGAGAATCTAAGGGTCTCTGGAACAGTCAAGCTTACCTTCCTTAGTTTTGAGTGCAGAGATGCCCTTATGTCTGAGAATTTTCTTGAGAATCTAAGGGTCTCTGGAACAGTCAAGCTTACCTTCCTTAGTTTTTCGTGCGAGGATACCCTTATGTATCTTATCTTGAGAATCTAAGGGTATCTGGAACAGTCAAGCTTACCTTCCTTAGTTTTGAGTGCAGAGATGCCCTTATGTCTGAGAATTTTCTTGAAAATCTAAGGGTCTCTGGAACAGTCAAGCTTACTTTCCTTAGTTTTTCGTGCGAGGATACCCTTATGTATCTTATCTTGAGATTCTAAGGGTCTCTGGAACAGGCAAGCTTACTTTCCTTAGTTTTTCGTGCGAGGATACCCTTATGTATCTTATCTTGAGAATCTAAGGGTCTCTGGAACAGTCAAGCTTACCTTCCTTAGTTTTGAGTGCAGAGATGCCCTTATGTCTGAGAATTTTCTTGAGAATCTAAGGGTCTCTCGAACAGTCAAGCTTACCTTCCTTAGTTTTTCGTGCGAGGATACCCTTATGTATCTTCTCTTGCGAATCTAAGGGTCTCCGGAACAGTGATGCTTACCTTCCTTAGATCTTCGTGCAGAGATGCCTTTATGTCTGAAAACTGTCTTGAGATTCTAAGGGTCTCTGGAACAGGCAAGCTTACTTTCCTTAGTTTTTCGTGCGAGGATACCCTTATGTATCTTATCTTGAGAATCTAAGGGTCTCTGGAACAGTCATGCTTAGCTTCCTTAGTTTTTCGTGCAAGGATACCCTTATGTATCTTCTCTTGCGAATCTAAGGGTCTCTGGAACAGTCATGCTTACCTTCCTTAGTTTTTCGTGCGAGGATACCCTTATGTATCTTCTCTTGCGAATCTAAGGGTCTCTGGAACAGTCAAGCCTACCTTCCTTAGTTTTTCGTGCGAGGATACCCTTATGTATCTTCTCTTGCGAATCTAAGGGTCTCTGGAACAGTCATGCTTACCTTCCTTAGTTTTTCGTGCAGAGATGCCTTTATGTCTGAAAATCATCTTGAGATTCTAAGGGTCTCTGGAACAGGCAAGCTTACTTTCCTTAGTTTTTCGTGCGAGGATACCCTTATGTATCTTATCTTGAGAATCTAAGGGTCTCTGGAACAGTCAAGCTTACTTTCCTTAGTTTTGAGTGCAGAGATGCCCTTATGTCTGAGAATTTTCTTGAGAATCTAAGGGTCTCTGGAACAGTCAAGCTTACATTCCTTAGTTTTTCGTGCAGAGATACCTTATGTCTCAGAATTATCTTTAGAATCCAAGGGTCTCTGGAATAGTCAAGCTTACCTTCCTTAGTTTTGAGTGCAGAGATGCCCTTATGTCTGACAATTATCTTGAGAATATGAGGGTCTCTGGAACAGTCAAGCTTACCTGCCTTAGTTTTTCGTGGAGAGATGCCCTTATGTCTGAGAATTATCTTGAGAACCTAAGGGTCTCTGGAACAGTCAAGCTCACCTTCCTTAGTTTTTCGTGCAGAGATGCCTTATGCCTCAGAATTATCTTGATAATCGAAGGGTCTCTGGAACAGTCATGCTTACCTTCCTTAGTTTTTCCTGTCTGAGAATTTTCATGAGAATCGAAGGCTATCTGATGGAATAGTTTTGACAAGAATATTTTATCAAAATATTATGCCTTGGATGCAGCGATTAAATAGAACATATACCTCGCGTGCAAGAGCAGCGGGGTTGGAATCCATGTACCGTGAATTTCTCCCAAGGTTTAAAAGAAAGAAAGCTCTGAGTGCCGATCGAATGGCGCAACCAGCCCTGGGGTGCGTCCTGATCTCATTGACCAGAACCGAGGCGCATTCCCTCACCAGAACTAAATTCGGCCACACGGTGTATACTTGGCCACAACCTCCAATATGACTAAACCAATTAACCCCCCGCACTCAGTCCCCAAAACATCATAATGAGTTGGGCAGCCAAAGCACAATAGTGGATATAAAATATAACATGCAAAATACCAAAGTAATGTTCAGCACTCTCGCAAGGCAACAGCAGTTCACAACTGGTAGCTAGATACTAGAAGTGGTAAAAGAACCCGTCTACTTAGGGGAGGTGGTGACCGCTGATCTGGATCATAAGAGTGAAACACCTAGAAGAATAAGAATGGGCTGCAGCACATATTGGAGGTTCTTAGATGATGAATGGCAGTTTACCAATATCCCTCAAGAGAAAAATATATAACTGCGGTACTTTGCTCGTACTCACCTATGGGGCAAAAACGTGGAAGCAAACAAAGAGGCTTCAACTTAAATTTTGGACCACGATGGGAGCTGTAGAAAGGAAGATGATACGCGTAACTTTATGAGACAGGAAGAGAGCAGAGTTAGTCAGGGAAAAAAGCGGGTTAATGACATCCTAGTCGAAATCAAGAGGAAGAAATGAGATTGGCCAGGGCCAGCTCTGCGAAGACAAGATAACCGATCCTTCTTAAAGGTAACGGAATGAATTCCAAGAGAATGCACGTGTTGCAAGAGGCTGCAGAAAGATAGGTGTGAGGATAATATGAAGAAGTTTGTTGACATAGAATATAAGCAACTGGCACAAGAGATGGTGAATTGCAGAGATATGAGAGACCGTTCGCGCTGCAGTGGACATAGTCAGGCTCATGTCAGTCCCCAGTGTCTGCGGAGCAATTGAACAAGGTTGCGGTCGGACCTGTGACGCAGCGGACTGTGCTAAGAATCTTTGGCTCCTGACAGGCCGTCATTGGAAACTGAACCTGGCAACGTTTAACGCTAGAACCTTATCCAGCCAGCCTAGTTTATAAGCGCTGTGTGTGTCTTGTCTCCTTCTTGGTCTGTGTGTGTTTGCGCTGTTGAACCATCACTATGAATCGACACCAACTAGCCCAATCTGCAGTTCTTCTACAGTTTATTTCTTGTACATGGGCGTCTTTTATGTGTTACAATTTCAGCGCTGTGTGTGTCTTGTCTCCTTCTTGGTCTGTGTGTGTTTGCGCTGTTGAACCATCACTATGAATCGACACCAACTAGCCCAATCTGCAGTTCTTCTACAGTTTATAAGTCCTGTTCGAGGAACTAGCGGGTATTAAATAGGATGTCATAGGGCTTAAGGAGGTTACGAGGACAAATCAGTCGTATACAGAGCTAAGGTATGGGCACGTACTATGCTATCGTGGATTAGCAGACAGACGAGAACTAGGTGTGGGATTCCTTAGCAATAGGGATATCGCTGGCAACATAGAGAAAGTCTACAGAGTGAAGATCGCGGTGCTGTATTTTGTTTGCCGCATCCGGTCGCGTTAGTGGAATGCCCATTACGTCATTTTTCTTGGGCCCTCCGCACAACCGCACAGAAAAGTGTCAGCAACCAAGCGGGAGAACGGGGGGGGGGGGGGCGGCGAATGGCGGGGGATTACGGGAGACGTCAAACTCCCCTCTGGACGGAGTCATTAGGTCGCATCCTGTGTGCACGTGTTTACGGCGAGGCGAACCCGCGTCACTGTGCGTGGCTTTGTGCCATGTCTGCAGCGGCGTGCTTTGACATATTGTCAGGCTAGCTGCAGGCATGAGGAGCGACGATGAGAAACAGATGGATTGAAGTGGCTTTCCTCGAACTTGGGGCAACCGGACGTTGGGAAAGCGAGTGTTCGCGAAGCTCGCAGCAGGAAAGCGTAATTCTCAAATCGTGATGGTGGAAAGTGTACATATGTGTATGGTGTCGCGATGAGTTACCTTCTTTCCCCATTCGTTGATTGGTGGTATCTTCCTTTCCCCAATAAGTTATTGGGTGGATGTTTGTACAGTACCTGATTGGTTATTCTCCCCACCGTGGACGGGGACATAGGGTTTAAAACCAGCTGTTTCGGCAGGAACGGGGGCTGGTTTCGTCACGTAGAAGTACGAACCAGTCAAGTGTAAATATGTTTTCTCCTTGCTTGTATCTTCCTTTGTTCTTTTAATTGTTATAAAAGGTTAACCTCTCCAGAAGTGTCCTCTTGCAATGTGATTGAGCAAAACGAATCTGCAAGACGTCAAGCATCCTACAACATTCATCTTCAACAGCAGTTCCCCGCAACGAGATCCTAAGAGAGGATTTCAACTGGCGCAGCCGTAAGAAGGGGGGACTTTTTAACTAACAGTATCAATGAGAGGGTGGTAGTTATAGTAATTAGGCTTAATATGTGGTACAAACTGAAGGTGAAACACGCTTACGCACCTACATTTTGCCTTAATGAGCACATATGGTCGAAAGTTTCTACGAAGATGTTGAACCGGCAATGAGCAAAGTAGACACAGTACACTGTACTGATGGGTGACTTCAGTGCCAAGGTAGGAAAGAAGCAGGTTGGGGACAAGGCAGTAGGTGACTATCGTATAGCCTTCATGATTAGCAGAGAGGAGTTATCAGCAGTGTTTGCAGGTAGATTTAATTTAAGAAACATGTATAACTTCTTCCACAAACAAGAAAACACGAAGTGGACATGGAAGAGCCCCAATACCTAAACTAAAAACTAAATGGGCCTCATACTGTGCGCTCAGCCTGGCATCCTGAAGGATGTGGAGGTCCTAAGAAAGGGGCCTGAAGCGACTACACGACGGTAAGGTCTCGAATTAGCGTAGACTTGCAGAGCGGATGGAAGAAACTAGTGAAATGGAAGCCCATGAACGGGTCAGCGCTACGTGGGAAAGTACAGGAATTTAGAATATCGCTTCAGATCAGATATTCGGCTTTAACTGAGGACGAAGCCCTATTGCTCAAGGTATCAACGATGATCTCACAGCTATTGTTGTGGAGTGCGCAGCAGATGTAACAATAGGATGATTTGGCAGGATACCGGCAAACTATCCCAGGGGATGAAAGATCTGGTTAAGAAACGCCAAAGCATGAAAGCACCAAGCCCCACAGAGAGAATATAACTGACAAAGCTATCGAAGTTAATGTAGCACAACGGAACTGACATAAACACATTTACAGCAGCGGAATCTAGTATGCTCCAAAAACAGAGGTAGCCACAGAAGGGGTGAAGTGGAAACTAATCATTCGCAAAAATCATTTGTGTGCGTTACGAGGCGAAGAGGGCAATATCATTAGCAATATGAGTTGCGGAAGAGTCCTACGCAAATCTATACAGTAGTCAATATATTCAGGATGTAAACCAGATAGGCAGTCTCGCACAACAAGGGATATCAAGCCAGTAACAAAAGAGGAAGTAAAGAAATCGTTAGAAGCAATGAAAACGGGGAAAGCAGCTGGTGCGGGCCACATAACAGCAGATCTGTTGAAGGACGGAGGAGAGATTATGCTAAAAGTTAGCCACCCTGTATTCGCATCACCTTATTATCTCGAGCGTACGAGAAGCGTGGAAGGGTGCTAACATAATCTTATTCCATAAGAAATCAGGTGTCAAGTATTCGAAAATTTGCTTGTATTTCCGGGGCATCCCTCATAGCCTGAGTCACTTCGGGATGTTAAACCTACATAAACACATAAATCCATGAACAATGCCTCTCTTGAGGCCTGTAAGGTGCGTGCAAATAAATAAAATGTTGACACGTGGGTGGCAGAGTGGCTCGAGGAGCAAATATTGGTCAGTACTCTAAGGTATGTCCCATGTAACATACAAAACCGCACACTAGTGATAAGAGAAACCGTGTGAGAAGGCTCCAAAATAAACAGTTTCAACAACTATGGTCTCTAATATCTGCTGACACAGGGACGTTAGTGCATTCTGGGTTTAGTATGATGCGGCTGCCTCGCTAGAAATAAGGGTACTATGGGATCAGTAGCCGTACAACACACGTTCACAGGCGCCGCAGTTGGT